>NW_025408244.1:125745-222777 GCF_905475395.1 Chrysoperla carnea
TCTCATTCTCATGTTGAAAAATCGAAAATTTTCAAAAAATGTTTTTTCTATCGAAAAATGTCAAATTTGATCATTTTTGGCTTATTTATACTTAGTCCAGTCATAAAGTACCTCTCTGTATACATTTTGACTTACTTGGATCAAAATTTCAATGATTTGTATAGTCATGACTCTCATGTTGAAAAATCGAAAATTTTCAAAAAATGTTTTTTCTATCGAAAAATGTCAAATTTGATCATATTTGGCTTATTTCTACTTAGTCCAGTCATAAAGGACCTCTATGCATACATTTTGACTTACTTGGATCAAAATTTCAATGATTTGTATAGTCATGACTCTCATGTTGAAAAATCGAAAATTTTCAAAAAATGTTTTTTCTACCGAAAAATGTCAAATTTGATCATTTTTGGCTTATTTCTACTTAGGCAAGTCATAAAGGACCTCTATGTATACATTTTGACTGACTTGGATAAAAATTTCAATGCTTTGTATTGTCATGACATTTTAGTTGTAAAATCGGAAATTTTCAAAAAATGTTTTTTCTATCGAAAAATGTCAAATTTGATCATTTTTGGCTTATTTATACATAGTCCAGTCATAAGGGACAATATGTATACATTTTGACTTACTTGGATCAAAATTTCAATGATTTGTATAGTCATGACATTCTAGTTGTAAAATCGGAAATTTTCAAAAAATGTTTATTCTATCGAAAAATGTCAAATTTGATCATTTTTGGCTTATTTATACTTAGTCCAGTCCTAAAGGACCTCTTTGTATACATTTTGACTTACTTGGATCAAAATTTCAATGATTTGTATAGTCATGACTCTCATGTTGAAAAATCGAAAATTTTCAAAAAATGTTTTTTCTATCGAAAAATGTCAAATTTGATCATTTTTGTCTTATTTATACTTAGTCCAGTCATAAAGGACCTCTTTGTATACATTTTGATTTACTTGGATCAAAATTTCAATGATTTGTATAGTCATGACATTCTAGTTGTAAAATCGAAAATTTTCAAAAAATGTTTTTTCTATCGAAAAATGTCAAATTTGATCACTTTTGGCTTATTTATACTTAGTCCAGTGATAAAGGACCTCTATGTATACATTTTGACTTACTTGGATCAAAATTTCAATGATTTGTATAGTCATGACTCTCATGTTGAAAAATCGAAAATTTGCAAAAAATGTTTTTTCTATTGAAAAATGTCAAATTTGATCATTTTTGGCTTATTTATACTTAGTCCAGTCATAAAGTACCTCTTTGTATACATTTTGACTTACTTGGATCAAAATTTCAATGATTTGTATAGTCATGACTCTCATGTTGAAAAATCGAAAATTTTCAAAAAATGTTTTTTCTATCGAAAAATGTCAAATTTGATCATTTTTGGCTTATTTATACTTAGTCCAGTCATAAAGTACCTCTCTGTATACATTTTGACTTACTTGGATCAAAATTTCAATGATTTGTATAGTCATGACTCTCATGTTGAAAAATCGAAAATTTTCAAAAAATGTTTTTTCTATCGAAAAATATCAAATTTGATCATATTGGCTTATTTCTACTTAGTCCAGTCATAAAGGACCTCTATGCATACATTTTGACTTACTTGGATCAAAATTTCAATGATTTGTATAGTCATAACTCTCATGTTGAAAAATCGAAAATTTTCAAAAAATGTTTTTTCTATCGAAAAATGTCAAATTTGATCATTTTTGGCTTATTTTTACTTAGTCGAGTCATAAGGTACAATATGTATACATTTTGACTTACTTGGATCAAAATTTCAATGAGTTGTATAGTCATGACATTCTAGTTGTAAAATCGGAAATTTCAAAAAATGTTTTTTCTATCGAAAAATGTCAAATTTGATCATTTTTGGCTTATTTCTACTTAGGCAAGTCAAAAAGGACCTCTATGTATACATTTTGACTGTCTTGGATAAAAATTTCAATGCTTTGTATTGTCATGACATTTTAGTTGTAAAATCGGAAAATTTCAAAAAATGTTTTTTTCTATCGAAAAATGTCAAATTTGATCATTTTTGGCTTATTTATACATAGTCCAGTCATAAGGGACAATATGTATACATTTTGACTTACTTGGATCAAAATTTCAATGATTTGTATAGTCATGACATTCTAGTTGTAAAATCGGAAATTTTCAAAAAATGTTTTTTCTATCGAAAAATGTCAAATTTGATCATTTTTGGCTTATTTATACTTAGTCCAGTCATAAAGGACCTCTTTGTATACATTTTGACTTACTTGGATCAAAATTTCAATGATTTGTATAGTCATGACTCTCATGTTGAAAAATCGAAAATTTTCAAAAAATGTTTTTTTCTATCGAAAAATGTCAAATTTGATCATTTTTGTCTTATTTATACTTAGTCCAGTCATAAAAGACCTTTTTGTATACATTTTGACTTACTTGGATCAAAATTTCAATGATTTGTATAGTTATGACATTCTAGTTGTAAAATCGAAAATTTTCAAAAAATGTTTTTTCTATCGAAAAATGTCCAATTTGATCATTTTTTAGCTTATTTATCTTAGCCCAGTCATAAAGGACCTCTATGTATACATTTTGAGTTACTTGGATCAAAATTTCAATGATTTGTATAGTCATGACATTCTAGTTGAAAAATCGAAACTTTTCAAAAAATGTTTTTTATAACGAAAAATGTCAAATTTGATCATTTTTGGCTTATTTATACTTAGTCCAGTCATAAAGGACCTCTATGTACACATTTTGACTTAGTTGGATCAAAATTTCAATGATTTGTATAGTCATGACATTCTAGTTGTAAAATCAGAAATTTTCAAAAAATTTTTTTTCTATCGAAAAATGTCAAATTTGATAATTTTTGGCTTATTTATACTTAGTCCAGTCATTAAGGACATCTATGTATACATTTTGACTTACTTGGATCAAAATTTCAATGATTTGTATAGTCATGACTCTCTTGTTGAAAAATCGAAAATTTTCAAAAAATGTTTTTTCTATCGAAAAATGTCAAATTTGATAATTTTTGGCTTATTTATACTATGTCCAGTCATTAAGGACCTCTATGTATACGTTTTGACTTACTTGGATCAAAATTTCAATGATTTGTATAGTCATGACATTTTAGTTGTAAAATCGGAAATTTTCAAAAATGTTTTTTCTATCGAAAAATGTAAAATTTGATCATTTTTGGCTTATTTATACTTAGTCCAGTCATAAAGGACCTCTATGTATACATTTTGACTTACTTGGATCAAAATTTCAATGATTTGTATAGTCATGACTCTCATGTTGAAAAATCGAAAATTTTCAAAAAATGTTTTTTCTATCGAAAAATGTCAAAATTGATAATTTTTTGCTTATTTATACTATGTCCAGTCATAAAGGACCTCTATGTATACATTTTGATTTACTTGGATCAAAATTTCAATGATTTGTATGGGCATGACTCTCATGTTGAAAAATCGAAAATTTTCAAAAAATGTTTTTTCTATCGAAAAATGTCAAATTTGATCATTTTTGTCTTATTTATACTTAGTCCAGTCATAAAGGACCTCTTTGTATACATTTTGATTTACTTGGATCAAAATTTCAATGATTTGTATAGTCATGACATTCTAGTTGTAAAATCGAAAATTTTCAAAAAATGTTTTTTCTATCGAAAAATGTCAAATTTGATCATTTTTGGCTTATTTATACTTAGTCCAATCATAAAGGACCTCTATGTATACATTTTGACTTTCTTGGATCAAAATTTCAATGATTTGAATAGTCATGACTCTCATGTTGAAAAATCGAAAATTTGCAAAAAATGTTTTTTCTATTGAAAAATGTCAAATTTGATCATTTTTGGCTTATTTATACTTAGTCCAGTCATAAAGGACCTCTATCTATACATTTTGACTTACTTGGATCAAAATTTCAATGATTTGTAAAGTCATGACTCTCTTGTTGAAAAATCGAAAATTTTCAAAAAAATTTTTTTCTATCGAAAAATGTCAAATTTGATCACTTTTGGCTTATTTATACTTAGTCCAGTCATAAAGGACCTCTTTGATTACATTTTGACTTACTTGGATCAAAATTTCAATGATTTGTATAGTCATGACTCTTACGTTGAAAAATCGAAAATTTTCAAAAAATGTTTTCCTATCGAAAAATGTCAAATTTGATCACTTTTGGCTTATTTATACTTAGTCCAGTCATTAAGGACCTCTATGTATACGTTTTGACTTACTTGGATCAATATTTCAATGCTTTGTATAGTCATGACTCTCATGTTGAAAAATCGAAAATTTTCAAAAAATGTTTTTTCTATCGAAAAATGTCAAATTTGATCACTTTTGGCTTATTTATACTTAGTCCAGTCATAAAGGACCTCTATGTATACATTTTGACTTACTTGGATCAAAATTTCAATGATTTGTATAGTCATGACTCTCTTGTTGAAAAATCGAAAATTTTCAAAAAATTTTTTTTCTATCGAAAAATGTCAAATTTGATCACTTTTGGCTTATTTATACTTAGTCCAGTCATAAAGGACCTCTTTGATTACATTTTGACTTACTTGGATCAAAATTTCAATGATTTGTATAGTCATGACTCTCAGGTTGAAAAATCGAAAATTTTCAAAAAATGTTTTTTCTACCGAAAAATGTCAAATTTGATCATTTTTGGGTTATTTCTACTTGGGCAAGTCATAAAGGACCTCTATGTATACATTTTGACTGACTTGGATAAAAATTTCAATGCTTTGTATTGTCATGACATTTTAGTTGTAAAATCGGAAATTTTCAAAAAATGTTTTTTCTATCGAAAAATGTCAAATTTGATCATTTTTGGCTTGTTTATACATAGTCCAGTCATAAGGGACAATATGTATACATTTTGACTTACTTGGATCAAAATTTCAATGATTTGTATAGTCATGACATTCTAGTTGTAAAATCGGAAATTTTCAAAAAATATTTATTCTATCGAAAAATGTCAAATTTGATCATTTTTGGCTTATTTATACTTAGTCCAGTCCTAAAGGACCTCTTTGTATACATTTTGACTTACTTGGATCAAAATTTCAATGATTTGTATAGTCATGACTCTCATGTTGAAAAATCGAAAATTTTCAAAAAATGTTTTTTCTATCGAAAAATGTCAAATTTGATCATTTTTGTCTTATTTATACTTAGTCCAGTCATAAAGGACCTCTATGTATACATTTTGACTTACTTGGATCAAAATTTCAATGATTTGTATAGTCATGACATTCTAGTTGTAAAAATCGAAAATTTTCAAAAAAGGTTTTTTCTATCGAAAAATGTCAAATTTGATCATTTTTGGCTTATTTATCTTAGCCCAGTCATAAAGGACCTCTATGTATACATTTTGAGTTACTTGGATCAAAATTTCAATGATTTGTATAGTCATGACATTCTAGTTGAAAAATCGAAATTTTTCAAAAAATGTTTTTTATATCGAAAAATGTCAAATTTGATCATTTTTGGCTTATTTATACTTAGTCCAGTCATAAAGGACCTCTATGTACACATTTTGACTTACTTGGATCAAAATTTCAATGATTTGTATAGTCATGACATTCTAGTTGTGAAATCAGAAATTTTCAAAAAAATTTTTTTCTATCGAAAAATGTCAAATTTGATAATTTTTGGCTTATTTATACTTAGTCCAGTCATTAAGGACATCTATGTATACATTTTGACTTGCTTGGATCAAAATTTCAATGATTTGTATAGTCATGACTCTCTTGTTGAAAAATCGAAAATTTTCAAAAAATGTTTTTTCTATCGAAAAATGTCAAATTTGATAATTTTTGGCTTATTTATACTATGTCCAGTCATAAAGGACCTCTATGTATACGTTTTGACTTACTTGGATCAATATTTTAATGATTTGTATAGTCATGATTCTCATGTTGAAAAATCGAAAATTTTCAAAAAATGTTTTTTCTATCGAAAAATGTCAAATTTGATCACTTTTGGCTTATTTATACTTAGTCCAGTCATAAAGTACCTCTCTGTATACATTTTGACTTACTTGGATCAAAATTTCAATGATTTGTATAGTCATGACTCTCATGTTGAAAAATCGAAAATTTTCAAAAAATGTTTTTTCTATCGAAAAATGTCAAATTTGATCATATTTGGCTTATTTCTACTTAGTCCAGTCATAAAGGACCTCTATGCATACATTTTGACTTACTTGGATCAAAATTTCAATGATTTGTATAGTCATGACTCTCATGTTGAAAAATCGAAAATTTTCAAAAAATGTTTTTTCTACCGAAAAATGTCAAATTTGATCATTTTAGGCTTATTTCTACTTAGGCAAGTCATAAAGGACCTCTATGTATACATTTTGACTGACTTGGATAAAAATTTCAATGCTTTGTATTGTCATGACATTTTAGTTGTAAAATCGGAAATTTTCAAAAAATGTTTTTTCTATCGAAAAATGTCAAATTTGATCATTTTTGGCTTATTTATACACAGTCCAGTCATAAGGGACAATATGTATACATTTTGACTTACTTGGATCAAAATTTCAATGATTTGTATAGTCATGACATTCTAGTTGTAAAATCGGAAATTTTCAAAAAATGTTTATTCTATCGAAAAATGTCAAATTTGATCATTTTTGGCTTATTTATACTTAGTCCAGTCCTAAAGGACCTCTTTGTATACATTTTGACTTACTTGGATCAAAATTTCAATGATTTGTATAGTCATGACTCTCATGTTGAAAAATCGAAAATTTTCAAAAAATGTTTTTTCTATCGAAAAATGTCAAATTTGATCATTTTTGTCTTATTTATACTTAGTCCAGTCATAAAGGACCTCTTTGTATACATTTTGATTTACTTGGATCAAAATTTCAATGATTTGTATAGTCATGACATTCTAGTTGTAAAATCGAAAATTTTCAAAAAATGTTTTTTCTATCGAAAAATGTCAAATTTGATCATTTTTGGCTTATTTATACTTAGTCCAATCATAAAGGACCTCTATGTATACATTTTGACTTTCTTGGATCAAAATTTCAATGATTTGAATAGTCATGACTCTCATGTTGAAAAATCGAAAATTTGCAAAAAATGTTTTTTCTATTGAAAAATGTCAAATTTGATCATTTTTGGCTTATTTATACTTAGTCCAGTCATAAAGTACCTCTTTGTATACATTTTGACTTACTTGGATCAAAATTTCAATGATTTGTATAGTCATGAATCTCATGTTGAAAAATCGAAAATTTTCAAAAAATGTTTTTTCTATCGAAAAATGTCACATTTGATCATTTTTGGCTTATTTATACTTAGTCCAGTCATAAAGTACCTCTCTGTATACATTTTGACTTACTTGGATCAAAATTTCAATGATTTGTATAGTCATGACTCTCATGTAAAAAAATCGAAAATTTTCAAAAAATGTTTTTTCTATCGAAAAATATCAAATTTGATCATATTTGGCTTATTTCTACTTAGTCCAGTCATAAAGGACCTCTATGCATACATTTTGACTTACTTGGATCAAAATTTCAATGATTTGTATAGTCATAACTCTCATGTTGAAAAATCGAAAATTTTCAAAAAATGTTTTTTCTATCGAAAAATGTCAAATTTGATCATTTTTGGCTTATTTTTACTTAGTCGAGTCATAAGGTACAATATGTATACATTTTGACTTACTTGGATCAAAATTTCAATGAGTTGTATAGTCATGACATTCTAGTTGTAAAATCGGAAATTTTCAAAAAATGTTTTTTCTATCGAAAAATGTCAAATTTGATCATTTTTGGCTTATTTCTACTTAGGCAAGTCAAAAAGGACCTCTATGTATACATTTTTACTGTCTTGGATAAAAATTTCAATGCTTTGTATTGTCATGACATTTTAGTTGTAAAATCGGAAAATTTCAAAAAATGTTTTTTCTATCGAAAAATGTCAAATTTGATCATTTTTGGCTTATTTATACATAGTCCAGTCATAAGGGACAATATGTATACATTTTGACTTACTTGGATCAAAATTTCAATGATTTGTATAGTCATGACATTCTAGTTGTAAAATCGGAAATTTTCAAAAAATGTTTTTTCTATCGAAAAATGTCAAATTTGATCATTTTTGGCTTATTTATACTTAGTCCAGTCATAAAGGACCTCTTTGTATACATTTTGACTTACTTGGATCAAAATTTCAATGATTTGTATAGTCATGACTCTCATGTTGAAAAATCGAAAATTTTCAAAAAATGTTTTTTCTATCGAAAAATGTCAAATTTGATCATTTTTGTCTTATTTATACTTAGTCCAGTCATAAAGGACCTTTTTGTATACATTTTGACTTACTTGGATCAAAATTTCAATGATTTGTATAGTTATGACATTCTAGTTGTAAAATCGAAAATTTTCAAAAAATGTTTTTTCTATCGAAAAATGTCCAATTTGATCATTTTTAGCTTATTTATCTTAGCCCAGTCATAAAGGACCTCTATGTATACATTTTGAGTTACTTGGATCAAAATTTCAATGATTTTTATAGTCATGACATTCTAGTTGAAAAATCGAAACTTTTCAAAAAATGTTTTTTATAACGAAAAATGTCAAATTTGATCATTTTTGGCTTATTTATACTTAGTCCAGTCATAAAGGACCTCTATGTACACATTTTGACTTATTTGGATCAAAATTTCAATGATTTGTATAGTCATGACATTCTAGTTGTAAAATCAGAAATTTTCAAAAAATTTTTTTTCTATAGAAAAATGTCAAATTTGATAATTTTTGGCTTATTTATACTTAGTCCAGTCATTAAGGACATCTATGTATACATTTTGACTTACTTGGATCAAAATTTCAATGATTTGTATAGTCATGACTCTCTTGTTGAAAAATCGAAAATTTTCAAAAAATGTTTTTTCTATCGAAAAATGTCAAATTTGATAATTTTTTGCTTATTTATACTATGTCCAGTCATTAAGGACCTCTATGTATACGTTTTGACTTACTTGGATCAAAATTTCAATGATTTGTATAGTCATGACATTTTAGTTGTAAAATCGGAAATTTTCAAAAAATGTTTTTTCTATCGAAAAATGTAAAATTTGATCATTTTTGGCTTATTTATACTTAGTCCAGTCATAAAGGACCTCTATGTATACATTTTGACTTACTTGGATCAAAATTTCAATGATTTGTATAGTCATGACTCTCATGTTGAAAAATCGAAAATTTTCAAAAAATGTTTTTTCTATCGAAAAATGTCAAAATTGATAATTTTTTGCTTATTTATACTATGTCCAGTCATAAAGGACCTCTATGTATACATTTTGATTTACTTGGATCAAAATTTCAATGATTTGTATGGGCATGACTCTCATGTTGAAAAATCGAAAATTTTCAAAAAATGTTTTTTCTATCGAAAAATGTCAAATTTGATCATTTTTGTCTTATTTATACTTAGTCCAGTCATAAAGGACCTCTTTGTATACATTTTGATTTACTTGGATCAAAATTTCAATGATTTGTATAGTCATGACATTCTAGTTGTAAAATCGAAAATTTTCAAAAAATGTTTTTTCTATCGAAAAATGTCAAATTTGATCATTTTTGGCTTATTTATACTTAGTCCAATCATAAAGGACCTCTATGTATACATTTTGACTTTCTTGGATCAAAATTTCAATGATTTGTATAGTCATGACTCTCATGTTGAAAAATCGAAAATTTGCAAAAAATGTTTTTTCTATTGAAAAATGTCAAATTTGATCATTTTTGGCTTATTTATACTTAGTCCAGTCATAAAGTACCTCTTTGTATACATTTTGACTTACTTGGATCAAAATTTCAATGATTTGTATAGTCATGAATCTCATGTTGAAAAATCGAAAATTTTCAAAAAATGTTTTTTCTATCGAAAAATGTCACATTTGATCATTTTTGGCTTATTTATACTTAGTCCAGTCATAAAGTACCTCTCTGTATACATTTTGACTTACTTGGATCAAAATTTCAATGATTTGTATAGTCATGACTCTCATGTAAAAAAATCGAAAATTTTCAAAAAATGTTTTTTCTATCGAAAAATATCAAATTTGATCATATTTGGCTTATTTCTACTTAGTCCAGTCATAAAGGACCTCTATGCATACATTTTGACTTACTTGGATCAAAATTTCAATGATTTGTATAGTCATAACTCTCATGTTGAAAAATCGAAAATTTTCAAAAAATGTTTTTTTCTATCGAAAAATGTCAAATTTGATCATTTTTGGCTTATTTTTACTTAGTCGAGTCATAAGGTACAATATGTATACATTTTGACTTACTTGGATCAAAATTTCAATGAGTTGTATAGTCATGACATTCTAGTTGTAAAATCGGAAATTTTCAAAAAATGTTTTTTTCTATCGAAAAATGTCAAATTTGATCATTTTTGGCTTATTTCTACTTAGGCAAGTCAAAAAGGACCTCTATGTATACATTTTGACTGTCTTGGATAAAAATTTCAATGCTTTGTATTGTCATGACATTTTAGTTGTAAAATCGGAAAATTTCAAAAAATGTTTTTTCTATCGAAAAATGTCAAATTTGATCATTTTTGGCTTATTTATACATAGTCCAGTCATAAGGGACAATATGTATACATTTTGACTTACTTGGATCAAAATTTCAATGATTTGTATAGTCATGACATTCTAGTTGTAAAATCGGAAATTTTCAAAAAATGTTTTTTCTATCGAAAAATGTCAAATTTGATCATTTTTGGCTTATTTATACTTAGTCCAGTCATAAAGGACCTCTTTGTATACATTTTGACTTACTTGGATCAAAATTTCAATGATTTGTATAGTCATGACTCTCATGTTGAAAAATCGAAAATTTTCAAAAAATGTTTTTTCTATCGAAAAATGTCAAATTTGATCATTTTTGTCTTATTTATACTTAGTCCAGTCATAAAGGACCTTTTTGTATACATTTTGACTTACTTGGATCAAAATTTCAATGATTTGTATAGTTATGACATTCTAGTTGTAAAATCGAAAATTTTCAAAAAATGTTTTTTCTATCGAAAAATGTCCAATTTGATCATTTTTAGCTTATTTATCTTAGCCCAGTCATAAAGGACCTCTATGTATACATTTTGAGTTACTTGGATCAAAATTTCAATGATTTGTATAGTCATGACATTCTAGTTGAAAAATCGAAACTTTTCAAAAAATGTTTTTTATAACGAAAAATGTCAAATTTGATCATTTTTGGCTTATTTATACTTAGTCCAGTCATAAAGGACCTCTATGTACACATTTTGACTTAGTTGGATCAAAATTTCAATGATTTGTATAGTCATGACATTCTAGTTGTAAAATCAGAAATTTTCAAAAAATTTTTTTTCTATCGAAAAATGTCAAATTTGATAATTTTTGGCTTATTTATACTTAGTCCAGTCATTAAGGACATCTATGTATACATTTTGACTTACTTGGATCAAAATTTCAATGATTTGTATAGTCATGACTCTCTTGTTGAAAAATCGAAAATTTTCAAAAAATGTTTTTTCTATCGAAAAATGTCAAATTTGATAATTTTTTGCTTATTTATACTATGTCCAGTCATTAAGGACCTCTATGTATACGTTTTGACTTACTTGGATCAAAATTTCAATGATTTGTATAGTCATGACATTTTAGTTGTAAAATCGGAAATTTTCAAAAAATGTTTTTTCTATCGAAAAATGTAAAATTTGATCATTTTTGGCTTATTTATACTTAGTCCAGTCATAAAGGACCTCTATGTATACATTTTGACTTACTTGGATCAAAATTTCAATGATTTGTATAGTCATGACTCTCATGTTGAAAAATCGAAAATTTTCAAAAAATGTTTTTTCTATCGAAAAATGTCAAAATTGATAATTTTTTGCTTATTTATACTATGTCCAGTCATAAAGGACCTCTATGTATACATTTTGATTTACTTGGATCAAAATTTCAATGATTTGTATGGGCATGACTCTCATGTTGAAAAATCGAAAATTTTCAAAAAATGGTTTTTCGATCGAAAAATGTCAAATTTTATCATTTTTGGCTTATTTCTACTTAGTCCAGTCATAAAGGACCTCTATCTATACAATGTGACTTACTTGGATCAAAATTTCATTGATTTGTATAGTCATGACTCTCATGTTGAAACATCGAAAATTTTCAAAAAATGTTTTTTCAATCGAAAAATGTCAAATTTGATCATTTTTGGCTTATTTATACTTAGTCCAGTCATTAAGGACCTCTATGTATACATTTTGACTTACTTGGATCAAAATTTTAATGATTTGTATGTCATGACTCTCATGTTGAAAAATCGAAAATTTTCCAAAAATGTTTTTTCTATCGAAAAATGTCAAATTTGATCATTTTTGGCTTATTTCTACTTAGTCCAGTCATAAAAAACCTCTATTTATACATTTTGACTTACTTGGGTAAAAATTTCAATGATTTGTATAGTCATGACTCTCATGTTGAAAAATCGAAAATTTTCAAAAAATGTTTTTCTATCGAAAAATGTCAAATTTGATCATTTTTGGCTTATTTATACTTAGTCCAGTCATTAAGGACCTCTATGTATACATTTTGACTTACTTGGATCAAAATTTCAATGATTTGTATAGTCATGACATTTTAGTTGTAAAATCGGAAATTTTCAAAAAATGTTTTTTCTATCGAAAAATGTCAAATTTGATCATTTTTGGCTCATTTATACTTAGTCCAGTCATAAAGGACCTCTATGTATACGTTTTGACTTACTTGGATAAAAATTTAAATGATTTGTATGTCATGACTCTCATGTTGAAAAATCGAAAATTTTCAAAAAATGTTTTTTCTATCGAAAAATGTCAAATTTGATCATTTTTGGCTTATTTCTACTTAGTCCAGTCATAAAAAACCTCTATTTATACATTTTGACTTACTTGGATCAAAATTTCAATGATTTGTATAGTCATGACTCTCATGTTGAAAAATCGAAAATTTTCAAAAAATGTTTTTCTATCGAAAAATGTCAAATTTGATCATTTTTGGCTTATTTATACTTAGTCCAGTCATTAAGGACCTCTACGTATACATTTTGACTTACTTGGATCAAAATTTCAATGATTTGTATAGTCATGACATTTTAGTTGTAAAATCGGAAATTTTCAAAAAATGTTTTTCTATCGAAAAATGTCAAATTTGATCATTTTTGGCTCATTTATACTTAGTCCAGTCATAAAGGACCTCTATGTATACGTTTTGACTTACTTGGATCAAAATTTCAATGATTTGTAAAGTCATAACTCTCATGTTGAAAAATCGAAAATTTTCAAAAAATGTTTTTTCTATCGAAAAATGTCAAATTTGATCATTTTTGGCTTATTCATACTTAGTCCAGTCATAAAGGACCTCTATGTATACATTTTGACTTACTTTGATCAAAATTTCAATGATTTGTATAGTCATGACTCGCATGTTGAAAAATCGAAAATTTTCAAAAAATGTTTTTTCTATCGACAAATGTCAAATTTGATCATTTTTGGCTTATTTCTACTTAGTCCAGTCATAAAGGACCTCTATGTACACATTTTGACTTCCTTGGATCAAAATTTCAATGATTTGTATAGTCATGACTCTCATGTTGAAAAATCGAAAATTTTCAAAAAATGTTTTTTCTATCGAAAAATGTCAAATTTGATCACTTTTGGCTTATTTATACTTAGTCCAGTCATAAAGGACCTCTATGTAAACATTTTGACTAACTTGGATCAAAATTTCAATGATTTGTATAGTCATGACATTTTAGTTGTAAAATCGGAAATTTTCAAATATGTTTTATCTATCGAAAAATGTCAAATTTGATCATTTTTGGCTTATTTATACTCCGTCCAGTCATAAGGGACCCTATGTATACATTTTGACTTATTTGGATCAAAATTTCAATGATTTTTATAGTCATGACATTCTAGTTGTAATATCGGAAATTTTCAAAAAATGTTTTTTCTATCTAAAAATGTCAAATTTGATCATTTTTGGCTTATTTATACTTAGTCCAGTCATAAAGGACCTCTTTGTATACATTTTGACTTACTTGGATCAAAATTTCAATGATTTGTATAGTCATGACTCTCATGTTGAAAAATCGAAAATTTTCAAAAAATGTTTTTTTCTATCGAAAAATGTCAAATTTGATCATTTTTGGCTTATTTCTACTTAGTCCAGTCATTATGGACCTCTATGTATACATTTTGACTTACTTGGATAAAAATTTCAATGCTTTGTATTGTCATGACATTTTAGTTGTAAAATCGGAAATTTTCAGAAAATGTTTTTTCTATCGAAAAATGTCAAATTTGATCATTTTTGGCTTATTTATACTTAGTCCAGTCATAAAAGACCTCTATTTATACATTTTGACTTACTTGGATCAAAATTTCAATGATTTGTATAGTCATGACATTTTAGTTGTAAAATCGGAAATTTTCAAAAAATGTTTTTTCTATCGAAAAATGTCAAATTTGATCATTTTTGGCTTATTTATACTTAGTCCAAAAGGACCTCTATGTATACATTTTGACTTACTTGGATCAAAATTTCAATGATTTGTATGGTCATGACTCTCATGTTGAAAAATCGAAAATTTTCAAAAAATGTTTTTTCTATCGAAAAATGTCAAATTTGATCATTTTTTGCTTATTTCTACTTAGTCCAGTCATAAAGGACCTCTTTGTATACATTTTGACTTAATTGGATCAAAATTTCAATGATTTGTATAGTCATGACTCTCATGTTGAAAAATCGAAAATTTTCAAAAAATGTTTTTTCTATCGAAAAATGTCAAATTTGATCATTTTTGGCTTATTTATACTTAGTCCAGTCATAAACGACCTCTATGTATACATTTTACTTACTTGGATCAAAATTTCAATGATTTGTATAGTCATGACTCTTATGTTGAAAAATCGAAAATTTTCAAAAAATGTTTTTTCTATCGAAAAATGTCATATTTGATAATTTTTGGCTTATTTATACTTAGCCCAGTCATAAAGGACCTCTCTGTATACATTTTGACTTACTTGGATCAAAATTTCAATGATTTGTATAGTCAAGACATTCTAGTTGAAAAATCGAAAATTTTCAAAAAATGTTTTTTATATCGAAAAATGTCAAATTTGATCATTTTTGGCTTATTTTTACTTAGTCGAGTCATACAGGACCTCTATGTATACATTTTGACTTACTTGGATCAAAATTTCAATGATTTGTATAGTCATGACATTCTAGTTGTAAAATCGGAAATTTTCAAATAATGTTTTTTCTATCGAAAAATGTCAAATTTGATCATTTTTGGCTTATTTATGCTTAGTCCAGTCATAAAGGACCTCTATGTATACATTTTGACTTACTTGGATCAAAATTTCAATGATTTGTATAGTCATGACTCTCATGTTGAAAAATCGAAAATTTTCAAAAAATGTTTTTTCTATCGAAAAATGTCAAATTTAATCATTTTTGGCTTATTTCTACTTAGCCAAGTCATAAAGGACCTCTCTGTATACATTTTGACTTACTTGGATCAAAATTTCAATGATTTGTATAGTCATGACAATCTAGTTGAAAAATCGAAAATTTTCAAAAAAATGTTTTTTATATCGAAAAATGTCTAATTTGATCATTTTTGGCTTATTTATACTTGGTCCAGTCATAAAGGACCTCTATGTATACATTTTGACTTACTTGGATCAAAATTTCAATGATTGGTATAGTCATGACATTCTAGTTGTAAATTCGAAAATTTTCAAAAAATGATTTTTCTATCGAAAAATGTCAAATTTGATCATTTTGGGCTTATTTCTACTTAATCCAGTCATAAAGGACCTCTATGTATACATTTTGAACTAATTGGATCAAAATTTCAATGATTTGTATAGTCATGACTCTCATGTTGAAAAATCGAAAATTTTCAAAAAATGTTTTTTCTATCGAAAAATGTCAAATTTGATCATTTTTGGCTTATTTATACTTAGCCCAGTCATAAAGGACCTCTCTGTATACATTTTGACTTACTTGGGTCAAAATTTCAATGATTTGTATAGTCAAGACATTCTAGTTGAAAAATCGAAAATTTTCAAAAAATGTTTTTTATATCGAAAAATGTCAAATTTGATCATTTTTGGCTTATTTTTACTTATTCGAGTCATACAGGACCTCTATGAATACATTTTGACTTACTTGGATCAAAATTTCAATGATTTGTATAGTCATGACATTCTAGTTGTAAAATCGGAAATTTTCAAATAATGTTTTTTCTATCGAAAAATGTCAAATTTGATCATTTTTGGCTTATTTATACTTAGTCCAGTCATAAAGGACCTCTATGTATACATTTTGACTTACTTGGATCAAAATTTCAATGATTTGTATGGTCATGACTCTCATGTTGAAAAATCGAAAATTTTCAAAAAATGTTTTTTCTATCGAAAAATGTCAAATTTGATCATTTTTTGCTTATTTCTACTTAGTCCAGTCATAAAGGACCTCTATGTATACATTTTGACTTAATTGGATCAAAATTTCAATGATTTGTATAGTCATGACTCTCATGTTGAAAAATCGAAAATTTTCAAAAAATGTTTTTTCTATCGAAAAATGTCAAATTTGATCATTTTTGGCTTATTTATACTTAGTCCAGTCATAAACGACCTCTATGTATACATTTTTACTTACTTGGATCAAAATTTCAATGATTTGTATAGTCATGACTCTTATGTTGAAAAATCGAAAATTTTCAAAAAATGTTTTTTCTATCGAAAAATGTCAAATTTGATTATTTTTGGCTTATTTATACTTGATCCAGTCACAAAGGACCTCTATGTATACATTTTGACTTACTTGGATCAAAATTTCAATGATTTGTATAGTCATGACATTCTAGTTGTAAAATCGGAAATTTTCAAAAAATGTTTTTTCTATCGAAAAATGTCAAATTTGATCATTTTTGGCTTATTTCTACTTAGTCCAGTCATAAAAAACCTCTATTTATACATTTTGACTTACTTGGATCAAAATTTCAATGATTTGTATAGTCATGACTCTCATGTTGAAAAATCGAAAATTTTCAAAAAATGTTTTTCTATTGAAAAATTCAAATTTGATCATTTTTGGCTTATTTATACTTAGTCCAGTCATAAAAAACCTCTATTTATACATTTTGACTTACTTGGATCAAAATTTCAATGATTTGTATAGTCATGACTCTCATGTTGAAAAATCGAAAATTTTCAAAAAATGTTTTTTCTATCGAAAAATGTCAAATTTGATCATTTTTGGCTTATTCATACTTAGTCCAGTCATAAAGGACCTCTATGTATACATTTTGACTTACTTTGATCAAAATTTCAATGATTTGTATAGTCATGACTCTCATGTTGAAAAATCGAAAATTTTCAAAAAATGTTTTTTCTATCGAAAAATGTCAATTTTGATCACTTTTGGCTTATGTATACTTAGTCCAGTCATAAAGGACCTCTATGCATACATTTTGACTAACTTGGATCAAAATTTCAATGATTTGTATAGTCATGACATTTTAGTTGTAAAATCGGAAATTTTCAAATATGTTTTTTCTATCGAAAAATGTCAAATTTGATCATTTTTGGCTTATTTATACTTAGTCCAGTCATAAGGGACAATATGTATACATTTTGACTTACTTGGATCAAAATTTCAATGATTTGTATAGTCATGACATTCTAGTTGTAAAATCGGAAATTTTCAAAAAATGTTTTTTCTATCGAAAAATGTCAAATTTGATCATTTTTGGCTTATTTATACTTAGTCTAGTCATAAAGGACCTCTTTGTATACATTTTGACTTACTTGGATCAAAATTTCAATGATTTGTATAGTCATGACTCTCATGTTGAAAAATCGAAAATTTTAAAAAAATGTTTTTTCTATCGAAAAATGTCAAATTTGATCATTTTTGGCTTATTTCTACTTAGTCCAGTCATTATGGACCTCTATGTATACATTTTGACTTACTTGGATCAAATTTCAATGATTTGTATAGTCATGACTCTCATGTTGAAAAATCGAAAATTTTCAAAAAATGTGTTTTCTATCGAAAAATGTCAAATTTGATCATTTTTGGCTTATTTATACTTAGTCCAGTCATAAAGGACCTCTATGTATACATTTTGACTTACTTGGATCAAAATTTCAATGATTGGTATAGTCATGACATTCTAGTTGTAAAGTCGAAAATTTTCAAAAAATGTTTTTTCTATCGAAAAATGTCAAATTTGATCATTTTTGGCTTATTTCTACTTAGTCCAGTCATAAAGGACCTCTATGTATACATTTTGAACTAATTGGATCAAAATTTCAATGATTTGTATAGTCATGACTCTCATGTCGAAAAATCGAAAATTTTCAAAAAATGTTTTTTCTATCGAAAAATGTCAAATTTGATCATTTTTGGCTTATTTATACTTAGCCCAGTCATAAAGGACCTCTCTGTATACATTTTGACTTACTTGGATCAAAATTTCAATGATTTGTATAGTCAAGACATTCTAGTTGAAAAATCGAAAATTTTCAAAAAATGTTTTTTATATCGAAAAATGTCAAATTTGATCATTTTTGGCTTATTTTTACTTAGTCGAGTCATACAGGACCTCTATGTATACATTTTGACTTACTTGGATCAAAATTTCAATGATTTGTATAGTCATGACATTCTAGTTGTAAAATCGGAAATTTTCAAATAATGTTTTTTCTATCGAAAAATGTCAAATTTGATCATTTTTGGCTTATTTATACTTAGTCCAGTCATAAAGGACCTCTATGTATACATTTTGACTTACTTGGATCAAAATTTCAATGATTTGTATGGTCATGACTCTCATGTTGAAAAATCGAAAATTTTCAAAAAATGTTTTTTTCTATCGAAAAATGTCAAATTTAATCATTTTTGGCTTATTTATACTTAGCCCAGTCATAAAGGACCTCTCTGTATACATTTTGACTTACTTGGATCAAAATTTCAATGATTTGTATAGTCATGACAATCTAGTTGAAAAATCGAAAATTTTCAAAAAATGTTTTTTATATCGAAAAATGTCAAATTTGATCATTTTTGGCTCATTTATACTTGGTCCAGTCATAAAAGACCTCTATGTATACATTTTGACTTACTTGGATCAAAATTTCAATGATTGGTATAGGCATGACATTCTAGTTGTAAAATCGAAAATTTTCAAAAAATGTTTTTTCTATCGAAAAATGTCAAATTTGATCATTTTTTGCTTATTTCTACTTAGTCCAGTCATAAAGGACCTCTATGTATACATTTTGACTTAATTGGATCAAAATTTCAATGATTTGTATAGTCATGACTCTCATGTTGAAAAATCGAAAATTTTCAAAAAATGTTTTTTCTATCGAAAAATGTCAAATTTGATCATTTTTGGCTTATTTTTACTTAGTAAAGTCATAAACGACCTCTATGTATACATTTTTACTTACTTGGATCAAAATTTCAATGATTTGTATAGTCATGACTCTCATGTTGAAAAATCGAAAATTTTCAAAAAATGTTTTTTCTATCGAAAAATGTCAAATTTGATAATTTTTGGCTTATTTATACTTGGTCCAGTCATAAAGGACCTCTATGTATACATTTTGACTTACTTGGATCAAAATTTCAATGATTTGTATAGTCATGACATTCTAGTTGTAAAATCGGAAATTTTCAAAAAATGTTTTTTCTATCGAAAAATGTCAAATTTGATCATTTTTGGCTTATTTCTACTTAGTCCAGTCATAAAAAACCTCTATTTATACATTTTGACTTACTTGGATCAAAATTTCAATGATTTGTATAATCATGACTCTCATGTTGAAAAATCGAAAATTTTCAAAAAATGTTTTTCTATCGAAAAATGTCAAATTTGATCATTTTTGGCTTATTCATACTTAGTCCAGTCATAAAGGACCTCTATGTATACATTTGGACTTACTTTGATCAAAATTTCAATGATTTGTATAGTCATGACTCTCATGTTGAAAAATCGAAAATTTTCAAAAAATGTTTTTTCTACCGACAAATGTCAAATTTGATCATTTTTGGCTTATTTCTACTTAGTCCAGTCATAAAGGACCTATATGTACACATTTTGACTTTCTTGGATCAAAATTTCAATGATTTGTATAGTCATGACTCTCATGTTGAAAAATCGAAAATTTTCAAAAAATGTTTTTTCTATCGAAAAATGTCAAATTTGATCACTTTTGGCTTATGTATACTTAGTCCAGTCATAAAGGACCTCTATGTATACATTTTGACTAACTTGGATCAAAATTTCAATGATTTGTATAGTCATGACATTTTAGTTGTAAAATCGGAAATTTTCAAATATGTTTTTTCTATCGAAAAATGTCATATTTGATCATTTTTGGCTTATTTATACTTGGTCCAGTCATAAAGGACCTCTATGTATACATTTTGCCTTTCTTGGATCAAAATTTCAATGATTTGTATAGTCATGACATTTTAGTTGTAAAATCGGAAATTTTCAAAAAATGTTTTTTCTATCGAAAAATGTCAAATTTGATCATTTTTGGCTTATATATACTTAGTCCAGTCATAAAGGACCTCTATATATACGTTTTGACTTACTTGTATCAAAATTTCAATGATTTGTATAGTCATGACTCTCATGCTGAAAAATCGAAAATTTTCTAAAAATGTTTTTTCGATCGAAAAATGTCAAATTTGATCATTTTTGGCTTATTTATACTTAGTCCAGTCATAAAGGACCTCTATGTATACATTTTGACTTACTTGGATCAAAATTTCAATTATTTGTATAGTCATGACATTCTAGTTGTAAAATCGGAAATTTTCAAAAAATGTTTTTTCTATCGAAAAATGTCATATTTGATCATTTTTGGCTTATTTCTACTTTGTCCAGTCATAAAGGACCTCTATGTATACATTTTGACTTACTTGGATCAAAATTTCAATGATTTGTATAGTCATGACTCTCATGTTGAAAAATCGAAAATTTTCAAAAAATGTTTTTTCTATCGAAAAATGTCAAATTAGATAATTTTTGGCTTATTTATACTATGTCCAGTCATAAAGGACCTCTATGTATACATTTTGATTTACTTGGATCAAAATTTCAATGATTTGTATAGTCATGACTCTCATGTTGAAAAATCGAAAATTTTCAAAAAATGTTTTTTCTATCGAAAAATGTCAAATTTGATCATTTTCGTCTTATTTATACTTAGTCCAGTCATAAAGGACCTCTCTGTATACGTTTTGACTTACTTGGATCAAAATTTCAATGATTTGTATAGTCATGACATTTTTGTTGTAAAATCGGAAATTTTCAAAAAATGTTTTTTCTATCGAAAAATGTCAAATTTGATCATTTTTGGCTTATTTATACTTAGTCCAGTCAAAAATTACCTCTATATATACGTTTTGACTTACTTGTATCAAAATTTCAATGATTTGTATAGTCATGACTCTCATGTTGAAAAATCGAAAATTTTCTAAAAATTTTTTTTCGATCGAAAAATGTCAAATTTGATCATTTTTGGCTTATTTCTACTTAGTCCAGTCATAAAGGACCTCTATCTATACATTTTGACTTACTTGGATCAAAATTTCATTGATTTGTATAGTCATGACTCTCATGTTGAAAAATCTAAAATTTTCAAAAAATGTTTTTTCTATCGAAAATTGTCAAATTTGATCATTTTTGACTTATTTATACTTAGTCCAGTCATTAAGGACCTCAATGTATACATTTTGACTTACTTGGATCAAAATTTCAATGATTTGTATAGTCATGACATTTTAGTTGTAAAATCGGAAATTTTCAAAAAATGTTTTTTCTATCGAAAAATGTCAAATTTGATCATTTTTGGCTTATATATACTTAGTCCAGTCATAAAGGACATCTATGTATACATTTTGACTTACTTGGATCAAAATTTCAATGATTTGTATAGTCATGACTCTCTTATTGAAAAATCGAAAATTTTCAAAAAATGTTTTTTCTATCGAAAAATGTCAAATTTGATAATTTTTGGCTTATTTATACTATGTCCAGTCAAAAAGGACCTCTATGTATACTTTTTGATTTACTTGGATCAAAATTTCAATGATTTGTATAAGCATGACTCTCATGTTGAAAAATCGAAAATTTTCAAAAAATGTTTTTTCTATCGAAAAATGTCAAATTTGATCAATTTTGGCTTATTTATACTTAGTCCAGTCATAAAGGACCTCTATGTATACGTTTTGACTTACTTGGATAAAAATTTCAATGATTTGTATAGTCATGACATTTTTGTTTTAAAATCGGAAATTTTCAAAAAATGTTTTTTCTATCGAAAAATGTCAAATTGGATCATTTTTGGCTTATTTATACTTAGTCCAGTCATAAAGGACCTCTATATATACGTTTTGACTTACTTGTATCAAAATTTCAATGATTTGTATAGTCATGACTCTCATGTTGAAAAATCGAAAATTTTCTAAAAATGTTTTTTCGATCGAAAAATGTCAAATTGGATCATTTTTGGCTTATTTCTACTTAGTCCAGTCATAAAGGACCTCTGTCTATACATTTTGACTTACTTGGATCAAAATTTCAATGATTTGTATAGTCATGACATTCTAGTTGTAAAATCGGAAATTTTCAAAAAATGTTTTTTCTATCGAAAAATGACAAATTTGATCATTTTTGGCTCATTTATACTTAGTCCAGTCATTAAGGACATCTATGTATACATTTTGACTTACTTGGATCAAAATTTCAATGATTTGTATAGTCATGACTCTCTTGTTGAAAAATCGAAAATTTTCAAAAAATGTTTTTTCTATCGAAAAATGTCAAATTTGATAATTTTTGGCTTATTTATACTTAGTCCAGTCAAAAATTACCTCTATATATACGTTTTGACTTACTTGTATCAAAATTTCAATGATTTGTATAGTCATGACTCTCATGTTGAAAAATCGAAAATTTTCTAAAAATGTTTTTTCGATCGAAAAATGTCAAATTTGATCATTTTTGGCTTATTTCTACTTAGTCCAGTCACAAAGGACCTCTATCTATACATTTTGACTTACTTGGATCAAAATTTCATTGATTTGTATAGTCATGACTCTCATGTTGAAAAATCGAAAATTTTCAAAAAATGTTTTTTCTATCGAAAATTGTCAAATTTGATCATTTTTGACTTATTTATACTTAGTCCAGTCATTAAGGACCTCAATGTATACATTTTGACTTACTTGGATCAAAATTTCAATGATTTGTATAGTCATGACATTTTAGTTGTAAAATCGGAAATTTTCAAAAAATGTTTTTTCTATCGAAAAATGTCAAATTTGATCATTTTTGGCATATATATACTTAGTCCAGTCATAAAGGACATCTATGTATACATTTTGACTTACTTGGATCAAAATTTCAATGATTTGTATAGTCATGACTCTCTTATTGAAAAATCGAAAATTTTCAAAAAATGTTTTTTCTATCGAAAAATGTCAAATTTGATAATTTTTGGCTTATTTATACTATGTCCAGGCAAAAAGGACCTCTATGTATACATTTTGATTTACTTGGATCAAAATTTCAATGATTTGTATAGTCATGACTCTCATGTTGAAAAATCGAAGATTTTCAAAAAATGTTTTTTCTATCGAAAAATGTCAAATTTGATCATTTTTGGCTTATTTATACTTAGTCCAGTCATAAGGGACCTCAATGTATACATTTTGACTTACTTGGATCAAAATTTCAATGATTTGTATAGTCATGACATTCTAGTTGTAAAATCGGAAATTTTCAAAAAATGTTTTTTCTATCGAAAAATGTCAAATTAGATAATTTTTGGCTTATTTATACTATGTCCAGTCATAAAGGACCTCTATGTATACATTTTGATTTACTTGGATCAAAATTTCAATGATTTGTATAGTCATGACTCTCATGTTGAAAAATCGAAAATTTTCAAAAAAATGTTTTTTCTATCGAAAAATGTCAAATTTGATCATTTTTGTCTTATTTATACTTAGTCCAGTCATAAAGGACCTCTATGTATACGTTTTGACTTACTTGGATCAAAATTTCATTGATTTGTATAGTCATGACATTTTTGTTGTAAAATCGGAAATTTTCAAAAAATGTTTTTTCTATCGAAAAATGTCAAATTTAATCATTTTTGACTTATTTATACTTAGTGCAGTCATTAAGGACCTCAATGTATACATTTTGACTTACTTGGATCAAAATTTCAATGATTTGTATAGTCATGACATTTTAGTTGTAAAATCGGAAATTTTCAAAAAATGTTTTTTCTATCGAAAAATGTCAAATTTGATCATTTTTGGCTTATATATACTTAGTCCAGTCATAAAGGACATCTATGTATACATTTTGACTTACTTGGATCAAAATTTCAATGATTTGTATAGTCATGACTCTCTTATTGAAAAATCGAAAATTTTCAAAAAATGTTTTTTCTATCGAAAAATGTCAAATTTGATAATTTTTGGCTTATTTATACTATGTCCAGTCATAAAGGACCTCTATCTATACATTTTGACTTACTTGGATCAAAATTTCATTGATTTGTATAGTCATGACTCTCATGTTGAAAAATCGAAAATTTTCAAAAAATGTTTTTTCTATCGAAAATTGTCTAATTTGATCATTTTTGACTTATTTATACTTAGTCCAGTCATTAAGGACCTCAATGTATACATTTTGACTTACTTGGATCAAAATTTCAATGATTTGTATAGTCATGACATTTTAGTTGTAAAATCGGAAATTTTCAAAAAATGTTTTTTCTATCGAAAAATGTCAAATTTGATCATTTTTGGCTTATTTATACTTGGTCCAGTCATAAAGGACCTCTTTGTATACATTTTGCCTTTCTTGGATCAAAATTTCAATGATTTGTATAGTCATGACATTTTAGTTGTAAAATCGGAAATTTTCAAAAAATGTTTTTTCTATCGAAAAATGTCAAATTTGATCATTTTTGGCTTATATATACTTAGTCCAGTCATAAAGGACCTCTATATATACGTTTTGACTTACTTGTATCAAAATTTCAATGATTTGTATAGTCATGACTCTCATGCTGAAAAATCGAAAATTTTCTAAAAATGTTTTTTCGATCGAAAAATGTCAAATTTGATCATTTTTGGCTTATTTATACTTAGTCCAGTCATAAAGGACCTCTATGTATACATTTTGACTTACTTGGATCAAAATTTCAATTATTTGTATAGTCATGACATTCTAGTTGTAAAATCGGAAATTTTCAAAAAATGTTTTTTCTATCGAAAAATGTCAAATTTGATCATTTTTGGCTTATTTATACTTAGTCCAGTCATTAAGGACATCTATGTATACATTTTGACTTACTTGGATCAAAATTTCAATGATTTGTATAGTCTTGACTCTCTTGTTGAAAAATCGAAAATTTTCAAAAAATGTTTTTTCTATCGAAAAATGTCAAATTAGATAATTTTTGGCTTATTTATACTATGTCCAGTCATAAAGGACCTCTATGTATACATTTTGATTTACTTGGATCAAAATTTCAATGATTTGTATAGTCATGACTCTCATGTTGAAAAATCGAAAATTTTCAAAAAAATGTTTTTTCTATCGAAAAATGTCAAATTTGATCATTTTTGTCTTATTTATACTTAGTCCAGTCATAAAGGACCTCTATGTATACGTTTTGACTTACTTGGATCAAAATTTCATTGATTTGTATAGTCATGACATTTTTGTTGTAAAATCGGAAATTTTCAAAAAATGTTTTTTCTATCGAAAAATGTCAAATTTGATCATTTTTGACTTATTTATACTTAGTCCAGTCATAAAGAACCTCTATGTATACATTTTGACTTACTTGGATCAAAATTTCAATGATTTGTATAGTCATGACTCTCATGTTGAAAAATCGAAAATTTTCAAAAAATGTTTTTACTACCGACAAATGTCAAATTTGATCATTTTTGGCTTATTTCTACTTAGTCCAGTCATAAAGGACCTCTATGTACACATTTTGACTTTCTTGGATCAAAATTTCAATGATTTGTATAGTCATGACTCTCATGTTGAAAAATCGAAAATTTTCAAAAAATGTTTTTTCTATCGAAAAATGTCAAATTTGATCACTTTTGGCTTATGTATACTTAGTCCAGTCATAAAGGACCTCTATGTATACATTTTGACTAACTTGGATCAAAATTTCAATGATTTGTATAGTCATGACATTTTAGTTGTAAAATCGGAAATTTTCAAATATGTTTTTTCTATCGAAAAATGTCATATTTGATCATTTTTGGCTTATTTATACTTGGTCCAGTCATAAAGGACCTCTATGTATACATTTTGCCTTTCTTGGATCAAAATTTCAATGATTTGTATAGTCATGACATTTTAGTTGTAAAATCGGAAATTTTCAAAAAATGTTTTTTCTATCGAAAAATGTCAAATTTGATCATTTTTGGCTTATTTATACTTAGTCCAGTCATTAAGGACATCTATGTATACATTTTGACTTACTTGGATCAAAATTTCAATGATTTGTATAGTCATGACTCTCTTGTTGAAAAATCGAAAATTTTCAAAAAATGTTTTTTCTATCGAAAAATGTCAAATTAGATAATTTTTGGCTTATTTATACTATGTCCAGTCATAAAGGACCTCTATGTATACATTTTGATTTACTTGGATCAAAATTTCAATGATTTGTATAGTCATGACTCTCATGTTGAAAAATCGAAAATTTTCAAAAAAATGTTTTTTCTATCGAAAAATGTCAAATTTGATCATTTTTGTCTTATTTATACTTAGTCCAGTCATAAAGGACCTCTATGTATACGTTTTGACTTACTTGGATCAAAATTTCATTGATTTGTATAGTCATGACATTTTTGTTGTAAAATCGGAAATTTTCAAAAAATGTTTTTTCTATCGAAAAATGTCAAATTTGATCATTTTTGACTTATTTATACTTAGACCAGTCATAAAGAACCTCTATGTATACATTTTGACTTACTTGGATCAAAATTTCAATGATTTGTATAGTCATGACTCTCATGTTGAAAAATCGAAAATTTTCAACAAATGTTTTTACTACCGACAAATGTCAAATTTGATCATTTTTGGCTTATTTCTACTTAGTCCAGTCATAAAGGACCTCTATGTACACATTTTGACTTTCTTGGATCAAAATTTCAATGATTTGTATAGTCATGACTCTCATGTTGAAAAATCGAAAATTTTCAAAAAATGTTTTTTCTATCGAAAAATGTCAAATTTGATCACTTTTGGCTTATGTATACTTAGTCCAGTCATAAAGGACCTCTATGTATACATTTTGACTAACTTGGATCAAAATTTCAATGATTTGTATAGTCAAGACATTTTAGTTGTAAAATCGGAAATTTTCAAATATGTTTTTTCTATCGAAAAATGTCATATTTGATCATTTTTGGCTTATTTATACTTGGTCCAGTCATAAAGGACCTCTATGTATACATTTTGCCTTTCTTGGATCAAAATTTCAATGATTTGTATAGTCATGACATTTTAGTTGTAAAATCGGAAATTTTCAAAAAATGTTTTTTCTATCGAAAAATGTCAAATTTGATCATTTTTGGCTTATATATACTTAGTCCAGTCATAAAGGACCTCTATATATACGTTTTGACTTACTTGTATCAAAATTTCAATGATTTGTATAGTCATGACTCTCATGCTGAAAAATCGAAAATTTTCTAAAAATGTTTTTTCGATCGAAAAATGTCAAATTTGATCATTTTTGGCTTATTTATACTTAGTCCAGTCATAAAGGACCTCTATGTATACATTTTGACTTACTTGGATCAAAATTTCAATTATTTGTATAGTCATGACATTCTAGTTGTAAAATCGGAAATTTTCAAAAAATGTTTTTTCTATCGAAAAATGTCATATTTGATCATTTTTGGCTTATTTCTACTTTGTCCAGTCATAAAGGACCTCTATGTATACATTTTGACTTACTTGGATCAAAATTTCAATGATTTGTATAGTCATGACTCTCATGTTGAAAAATCGAAGATTTTCAAAAAATGTTTTTTCTATCGAAAAATGTCAAATTTGATCATTTTTGGATTATTTATACTTAGTCCAGTCATAAAGGACCTCTATGTATACATTTTGACTTACTTGGATCAAAATTTCAATGATTTGTATAGTCATGACATTCTAGTTGTAAAATCGGAAATTTTCAAAAAATGTTTTTTCTATCGAAAAATGTCAAATTTGATCATTTTTGGCTTATTTATACTTAGTCCAGTCATTAAGGACATCTATGTATACATTTTGACTTACTTGGATCAAAATTTCAATGATTTGTATAGTCTTGACTCTCTTGTTGAAAAATCGAAAATTTTCAAAAAATGTTTTTTCTATCGAAAAATGTCAAATTAATAATTTTGGGCTTATTTATACTATGTCCAGTCATAAAGGACCTCTATGTATACATTTTGATTTACTTGGATCAAAATTTCAATGATTTGTATAGTCATGACTCTCATGTTGAAAAATCGAAAATTTTCAAAAAATGTTTTTTCTATCGAAAAATGTCAAATTTGATCATTTTCGTCTTATTTATACTTAGTCCAGTCATAAAGGACCTCTATGTATACGTTTTGACTTACTTGGATCAAAATTTCAATGATTTGTATAGTCATGACTTTTTTGTTGTAAAATCGGAAATTTTCAAAAAATGTTTTTTCTATCGAAAAATGTCAAATTTGATCATTTTTGGCTTGTTTATACTTAGTCCAGTCAAAAATTACCTCTATATATACGTTTTGACTTACTTGTATCAAAATTTCAATGATTTGTATAGTCATGACTCTCATGTTGAAAAATCGAAAATTTTCTAAAAATTTTTTTTCGATCGAAAAATGTCAAATTTGATCATTTTTGGCTTATTTCTACTTAGTCCAGTCATAAAGGACCTCTATCTATACATTTTGACTTACTTGGATCAAAATTTCAATGATTTGTATAGTCATGACTCTCTTGTTGAAAAATCGAAAATTTTCAAAAAATGTTTTTTCTATCGAAAAATGTCAAATTAGATAATTTTTGGCTTATTTATACTATGTCCAGTCATAAAGGACCTCTATGTATACATTTTGATTTACTTGGATCAAAATTTCAATGATTTGTATAGTCATGACTCTCATGTTGAAAAATTGAAAATTTTCAAAAAAATGTTTTTTCTATCGAAAAATGTCAAATTTGATCATTTTTGTCTTATTTATACTTAGTCCAGTCATAAAGGACCTCTATGTATACGTTTTGACTTACTTGGATCAAAATTTCAATGATTTGTATAGTCATGCCTATCATGTTGAAAAATCGAAAATTTTCAAAAAATGTTTTTACTACCGACAAATGTCAAATTTGATCATTTTTGGCTTATTTCTACTTAGTCCAGTCATAAAGGACCTCTATGTACACATTTTGACTTTCTTGGATCAAAATTTCAATGATTTGTATAGTCATGACTCTCATGTTGAAAAATCGAAAATTTTCAAAAAATGTTTTTTCTATCGAAAAATGTCAAATTTGATCACTTTTGGCTTATGTATACTTAGTCCAGTCATAAAGGACCTCTATGTATACATTTTGACTAACTTGGATCAAAATTTCAATGATTTGTATAGTCATGACATTTTAGTTGTAAAATCGGAAATTTTCAAATATGTTTTTTCTATCGAAAAATGTCATATTTGATCATTTTTGGCTTATTTATACTTGGTCCAATCATAAAGGACCTCTATGTATACATTTTGCCTTTCTTGGATCAAAATTTCAATGATTTGTATAGTCATGACATTTTAGTTGTAAAATCGGAAATTTTCAAAAAATGTTTTTTCTATCGAAAAATGTCAAATTTGATCATTTTTGGCTTATATATACTTAGTCCAGTCATAAAGGACCTCTATATATACGTTTTGACTTACTTGTATCAAAATTTCAATGATTTGTATAGTCATGACTCTCATGCTGAAAAATCGAAAATTTTCTAAAAATGTTTTTTTCGATCGAAAAATGTCAAATTTGATCATTTTTGGCTTATTTATACTTAGTCCAGTCATAAAGGACCTCCTATGTATACATTTTGACTTACTTGGATCAAAATTTCAATTATTTGTATAGTCATGACATTCTAGTTGTAAAATCGGAAATTTTCAAAAAATGTTTTTTCTATCGAAAAATGTCATATTTGATCATTTTTGGCTTATTTCTACTTTGTCCAGTCATAAAGGACCTCTATGTATACATTTTGACTTACTTGGATCAAAATTTCAATGATTTGTATAGTCATGACTCTCATGTTGAAAAATCGAAGATTTTCAAAAAATGTTTTTTCTATCGAAAAATGTCAAATTTGATCATTTTTGGATTATTTATACTTAGTCCAGTCATAAAGGACCTCTATGTATACATTTTGACTTACTTGGATCAAAATTTCAATGATTTGTATAGTCATGACATTCTAGTTGTAAAATCGGAAATTTTCAAAAAATGTTTTTTCTATCGAAAAATGTCAAATTTGATCATTTTTGGCTTATTTATACTTAGTCCAGTCATTAAGGACATCTATGTATACATTTTGACTTACTTGGATCAAAATTTCAATGATTTGTATAGTCTTGACTCTCTTGTTGAAAAATCGAAAATTTTCAAAAAATGTTTTTTCTATCGAAAAATGTCAAATTAATAATTTTGGGCTTATTTATACTATGTCCAGTCATAAAGGACCTCTATGTATACATTTTGATTTACTTGGATCAAAATTTCAATGATTTGTATAGTCATGACTCTCATGTTGAAAAATCGAAAATTTTCAAAAAATGTTTTTTCTATCGAAAAATGTCAAATTTGATCATTTTCGTCTTATTTATACTTAGTCCAGTCATAAAGGACCTCTATGTATACGTTTTGACTTACTTGGATCAAAATTTCAATGATTTGTATAGTCATGACATTTTTGTTGTAAAATCGGAAATTTTCAAAAAATGTTTTTTCTATCGAAAAATGTCAAATTTGATCATTTTTGGCTTATTTATACTTAGTCCAGTCAAAAATTACCTCTATATATACGTTTTGACTTACTTGTATCAAAATTTCAATGATTTGTATAGTCATGACTCTCATGTTGAAAAATCGAAAATTTTCTAAAAATTTTTTTTCGATCGAAAAATGTCAAATTTGATCATTTTTGGCTTATTTCTACTTAGTCCAGTCATAAAGGACCTCTATCTATACATTTTGACTTACTTGGATCAAAATTTCATTGATTTGTATAGTCATGACTCTCATGTTGAAAAATCGAAAATTTTCAAAAAATGTTTTTTCTATCGAAAATTGTCAAATTTGATCATTTTTGACTTATTTATACTTAGTCCAGTCATTAAGGACCTCAATGTATACATTTTGACTTACTTGGATCAAAATTTCAATGATTTGTATAGTCATGACATTTTACTTGTAAAATCGGAAATTTTCAAAAAATGTTTTTTCTATCGAAAAATGTCAAATTTGATCATTTTTGGCTTATATATACTTAGTCCAGTCATAAAGGACATCTATGTATACATTTTGACTTACTTGGATCAAAATTTCAATGATTTGTATAGTCATGACTCTCTTATTGAAAAATCGAAAATTTTCAAAAAATGTTTTTTCTATCGAAAAATGTCAAATTTGATAATTTTTGGCTTATTTATACTATGTCCAGTCAAAAAGGACCTCTATGTATACTTTTTGATTTACTTGGATCAAAATTTCAATGATTTGTATAGTCATGACTCTCATGTTGAAAAATCGAAAATTTTCAAAAAATGTTTTTTCTATCGAAAAATGTCAAATTTGATCATTTTTGGCTTATTTATACTTAGTCCAGTCATAAAGGACCTCTATGTATACGTTTTGACTTACTTGGATCAAAATTTCAATGATTTGTATAGTCATGACATTTTTGTTGTAAAATCGGAAATTTTCAAAAAATGTTTTTTCTAACGAAAAATGTCAAATTGGATCATTTTTGGCTTATTTATACTTAGTCCAGTCATAAAATACCTCTATATATACGTTTTGACTTACTTGTATCAAAATTTCAATGATTTGTATAGTCATGACTCTCATGTTGAAAAATCGAAAATTTTCTAAAAATGTTTTTTCGATCGAAAAATGTCAAATTGGATCATTTCTGGCTTATTTCTACTTAGTCCAGTCATAAAGGACCTCTGTCTATACATTTTGACTTACTTGGATCAAAATTTCAATGATTTGTATAGTCATGACATTCTAGTTGTAAAATCGGAAATTTTCAAAAAATGTTTTTTCTATCGAAAAATGTCAAATTTGATCATTTTTGGCTCATTTATACTTAGTCCAGTCATTAAGGACATCTATGTATACATTTTGACTTACTTGGATCAAAATTTCAATGATTTGTATAGTCATGACTCTCTTGTTGAAAAATCGAAAATTTTCAAAAAATGTTTTTTCTATCGAAAAATGTCAAATTCGATAATTTTTGGCTTATTTATACTTAGTCCAGTCAAAAATTACCTCTATATATACGTTTTGACTTACTTGTATCAAAATTTCAATGATTTGTATAGTCATGACTCTCATGTTGAAAAATCGAAAATTTTCTAAAAATGTTTTTTCGATCGAAAAATGTCAAATTTGATCATTTTTGGCTTATTTCTACTTAGTCCAGTCATAAAATACCTCTATCTATACATTTTGACTTACTTGGATCAAAATTTCATTGATTTGTATAGTCATGACTCTCATGTTGAAAAATCGAAAATTTTCAAAAAATGTTTTTTCTATCGAAAATTGTCAAATTTGATCATTTTTGACTTATTTATACTTAGTCCAGTCATTAAGGACCTCAATGTATACATTTTGACTTACTTGGATCAAAATTTCAATGATTTGTATAGTCATGACATTTTAGTTGTAAAATCGGAAATTTTCAAAAAATGTTTTTTCTATCGAAAAATGTCAAATTTGATCATTTTTGGCTTATATATACTTAGTCCAGTCATAAAGGACATCTATGTATACATTTTGACTTACTTGGATCAAAGTTTCAATGATTTGTATAGTCATGACTCTCTTATTGAAAAATCGAAAATTTTCAAAAAATGTTTTTTCTATCGAAAAATGTCAAATTTGATAATTTTTGGCTTATTTATACTATGTCCAGTCAAAAAGGACCTCTATGTATACATTTTGATTTACTTGGATCAAAATTTCAATGATTTGTATAGTCATGACTCTCATGTTGAAAAATCGAAGATTTTCAAAAAATGTTTTTTCTATCGAAAAATGTCAAATTTGATCATTTTTGGCTTATTTATACTTAGTCCAGTCATAAAGGACCTCAATGTATACATTTTGACTTACTTGGATCAAAATTTCAATGATTTGTATAGTCATGACATTCTAGTTGTAAAATCGGAAATTTTCAAAAAATGTTTTTTCTATCGAAAAATGTCAAATTAGATAATTTTTGGCTTATTTATACTATGTCCAGTCATAAAGGACCTCTATGTATACATTTTGATTTACTTGGATCAAAATTTCAATGATTTGTATAGTCATGACTTTCATGTTGAAAAATCGAAAATTTTCAAAAAAATGTTTTTTCTATCGAAAAATGTCAAATTTGATCATTTTTGTCTTATTTATACTTAGTCCAGTCATAAAGGACCTCTATGTATACGTTTTGACTTACTTGGATCAAAATTTCATTGATTTGTATAGTCATGACATTTTTGTTGAAAATCGGAAATTTTCAAAAAATGTTTTTTCTATCGAAAAATGTCAAATTTGATCATTTTTGACTTATTTATACTTAGTCCAGTCATTAAGGACCTCTATGTATACATTTTGACTTACTTGGATCAAAATTTCAATGATTTGTATAGTCAAATTATATTTTAGATTTCAAATGTATTAAAAAAAATACTTTATTTAATTTAACAACAATACAATGTTAAACTTATTTCAATTTAAATACAATAACAATTATACAACTTATAATTCTATCGCTAGTTCGCTACAATCAAGCGTGCAAGAAGCCGAACTTGTGTAATGAAAAAGACAATCGTTATCAATTTAACGATGGCTTATATACTAAATTTTGGTTTGTTTTTAGAAAGTATCGCTAGATTGGAATGCAGTTTGATAAGGGTGTTTTAGAAAGCTGTCTATAAATGATGTATGTGAAATACGTCATTAGATTGGAATGCAGTTTAATAAGGATGTTTTTAGAAAGCTATTTATAAATGTTGTGTATAAAATACGTCATTGCATATTTGTTAATAACGTCCTTGACATATTTTATATAAGTATACTAATTAATAGTTTAAGTGAATTTAGGATATATAACTCCTCCCTCCTTAAGATGGGGCTTTAAACAGAAAAGTTATTGGGGCTTTTTGTGTAAGCTCCACTGGCTCTTGGGGTGCTGAAGGCGTATATTTTATCTTTTCGATAATTCTAGCACGATTCTTTCTATTTTTATAATATTTAATATAACTAAAAATAAATATTGCAATAAGAAAAATAATTAAAATAATAATATTTGTAGAAACGTGAGTATAATGTTGATATTTGATGAGTTCCAGTTCATTTGTGTTTTCTAGAGTTTTAAAGTTTAATACATCCAGTGTAGAATCGTTGGATAATTGCGTTATTTCCATGTCGTTGTAGATTATTTGCTCCAATTTATAAGTAGAAGTACTTGATGAGATGGTTCCATAAATTATACCATTAATAATAACCATACATTTGTTATAATGGATATACAGTTTTCCAGTAAAATTAGTGATGTTTTTTCCGCAGGTTGTATTAATATTTATAGGTTTATTAACGTAAGCAATTATGTGGTTATTTTCGACTTCTTCTATGAAACTTGTTTCGACAGTGTGATGTAACGTGCATTGCGCTGGTTCGTTTTGTAGGATTTTTACTTCGCAAGTATTAATTGAGTTATTTTGTAATTGTAATTGTTTACACATATAGAGTTGTTCTATTTCCTTGCAAGGTTTGGTTACGAATGAATATTGTTTTTTATTAAGGAGCAGGTAGTTGGATTTTGGGATAATTATTGTACTATGATTTGTGGGTAGAGGTCTTAGTCTGTAAGTTGTGTATGATTCATTGGTCATTTGTGGGATTTGTACAGCAAAAATTAGGTTAGAATTGTTGAAATACGCTTTTAATTCTAGGATTTCATAAATTTGTTCGTCATTATAATTTTGAATGATTTGTGGGAGTTTGCTTTTAACAAGTGATAATTCATTTTTATTTAAAATGTGTTTTGATAATAAGCCAAGTTGTGCCAATTGCACTGATTGGATAATGTTATCTACATGATCGGTAAGTGTAGTGATTTGGGTTTGTAAAGCAAAGTAAATTTGAGTAGCAAGTAGTCGATGTTCGATATTACTGAAGTTTTTTATGGATTCTGATATAATTTGTAATCGCGTTTGTTCTTTGTTTATGAATTTAGTGATGTTCGAGAACCGTTGGATCATTTGAGAGTTTAGTTTATGTTGATTGTTAATTGAATCTTGAGTCAAAAGGGAATTGTCTTGTAAATTGCGTATCTGTTTGTTTATTTCTAGAGCGTCGTCATTGTCCATATTTCCAGTAATTTTCTTAATTACACTGCCTAATCCGTCTATTAATCCACGGGTATGTCGGTGATTTATTTTAAGTGAGTAAACTTTATCTAATAGATTTTGAGCAGATTGTTGAAGATCAGGGTTATAAAAAAATGTAGTATTTTCTTCTAATTTATTTAAAGTATTCTTAATTTCTAAAGTTGTAGTTTCTAAATTATTTAAGTCTACTATATGGATAAGATTATTGTAGTGGGTGGTTACCAGGGTTTTTCCTAAGTTAAGTGCTAGTAGTCCCTGTGTATGCGTCAAGTCATGAAATTCTATTTGTTGGCTAGTCGCCATTGCGAACCTGCAAAGAAGATTTTCTCGTTTTAATTTTTGATTTATGATACTTCCTATTCTTATTGGTTGTAAAGGCTAACTTTTTATCCTTTTGTACTTTGACTTTGTCAAAAGTTGGTAGTAATTTAGAATTTCTTTGGTTAACTTTTACGTAAGTTGTTTGTCCTTCTACTAGTGTAGGTGGGTTATTTAAAGTTTCGTTTTTCTTTTCGATTCTTTTGAGTAAATTTTGGTTATTTTGTTTTATTAAATCTTGAATTAGTTTTGATTCATTTAGATGATGGGAATTGTAATCGTTAAGGGCGTTATTAGTCTTAGGTTCAATTAACGAATTTTCTCTTATACCATTGATTACTTCGAAAGGAGTTAATTTAGTAGCAGAATGAATTGAATTATTATAGGTCAAGACGGCTAATGTGACCATTTCGTCTAGAGATAAATTTTCTTTCTTAACTCGTAGTACTTTTAATGTTTCTACGATTGAAGAGTGAGATCTTTCAATTGGTGCGTTTCCTTGTGATGTTCTAGCACAAGTAGTATGGTTCGTAATTTGGTAGATGTGCAAGAATTCTTTAAAATTAATGTTTTCGAATTCTAATCCAGGGTCATGAAATATTTTAGATGGTATTCCATGTCTAGCTAGGTATTGTCTAAGTCCTTTTAATACTTCTATACCATTTTTGGATGGCAGGGGTATTAATTCAAGAAATTTAGAAAATTTATCTATGATAGATAAATAGATAGATTTTTCAACAAAGAAAAGGTCTATATGTAGTATTTCGAAAGGCCTTGTTGCTTGTTCAGTTTGATTTTGTTTAAGTTTTAGGGGATGTCTTTCATATTTTGCTTGAGCACAAACTTCACACGAATTTATGTATGTCGATATTTTTTGTTTCATATTATCGAAATAGTATCGTCTCTTTAAGTGTTGTAATGTCTCATCGATACCTCTGTGTATAGATATATCGTGATAGTTTTTTATGAGTTGGGATTGTTCGTCGATATTTTCAATGTCTTCAAGTATTTTAGTGCAACGTATTATTTTATAATTTTGAAAGTATTCTTTATGAATGTTTGTTATTGTAGAGAAAGTTTCGTCGTCTGTGTAGACAGCGTTTACTTTATTAGGCGAAAAGTATTGTTTGATAATATTCGTGATTGATTCGTTTTTAAAGTGGGGATTTTCAAATACTTGTCGTTTTCTAGTATTTTTAAAAAATGAAAGATTAGAATGTTTGTTACTGATGGTTTTTTTAAATATTATTTGATTGTTGAATTCATTTAAGGCTCTTTTTGCTATAGGTATGCCTTTATAGAGGTTTTCGTCGGCTGAATGTTGAGTAGATATTTCAACATCAACAGAGTGAGTTTCGTTGTTATTTAGTTGTATGCGAGATAATGCATCTACATTGGTATTTTGTTTCCTTTGTGAGTCGTTAGTCACAAGTACTTTAGCAATGAAGTTATTTGCTTCGTATACGCCAGATAAGATTTTTATGTTATCGTCAATTTCAACATGGGGGATAAGCACGTCGCCATTCTTTATATTGGTTTTTATGGAAATAAACTTTTGTTCGTTTCCGTTAATAGCATGAATTTGGGGTCTATCAAGGGGTTTTAAATGCAACTTGTTTATGATTCCGTTTAGATTTATAGTGTTTGAATCATAATCAATATTTGCTTTGAGTTTTTTCAAAGTTTCGTTACCGATTATTCCGTCAAAGAAATGATGGAATTTAAATATGAGGAAAAATATGGGATTGTCATTATTTAAATTTGCTAAATAATCAACTCTGACTTTCTGCGTTATTTTATGTTCTTTCAATGCAGTTTTTACGATAGTATTTGTTGGAATGGTTGTTGGGAAATGAATAAGATGTTTTGGGTCGAGAAAATTGTTGTCAGCTCCAGTATCGATTAAGAATCGTAACTTATCGATTTTAATATACGGGAGAGTACCGTTGGTTTTATGGTAATTTAGTTCTAACAGTCCGGAGGATCGGATGTCGAGGCTATATTCGTAAAATTTTCATTTAAATATTCGTTCGTATCGTATTGATCGTACGGGGGGTCATAATATTGATGGTAGTCAATTAGATCGTCTTGGTAATCGTCAGTTTCGGTATTATGTAATACTTTTCTTGTATTACCTGAACTAACGTCCATTGGGGTTGGTCTATATGATTGTTGTTGTTGTGGTCTATAAGTATTGTTTAAGGGTTGGTTTGATTGTTGTGGTCGGTATTGCTGTTGTGCAAAGACAGGAGGTCTTTGATGGGGGGCTTGACTTTTACAAAAGGGGTTTTGGTTGTTGTACATTGGGGAATTAGACTGGTGTGGTGGCTTAAAGTTACTATTGTACGTATTATTTTGAGAATTTAGTGGTGGTTTAAAGGTATTGAAATTATTTGGGGATCTATGTATGTAAGACGGGGTGTAGTTAGTTTTTCGTTGTGGTATCATGGGTTTTGAGTTATGAATAGGTCTCCTAGAGTTATCAGAATTATTATCAGAATTAGGTTGCCTATTGCTAATCCTAAACCGGTCTAAATTTGATTGTTGCATACTCAATTCGTTCAAGCATATATCGTATGCGTTTTTAATCGAAGTTGGATTGTTAGCCCTAACTATGTATCCTAGTTTGGGATCTAATCCTGCAATAAATGATTTTAGCACAATTATTACAATCAGGTCTGTTTGTCCAAGGATATAGTCTGCTGATTTTGATTGGTCGATCGAATTTAGAAATGCCGTCTGTAAATCAGATACTTCTGTAAAATATTGTTCCAAAGGCTTATTACCTTGTGAAATAGTATTGAGCCGATGAAGAATTGTTTCAACAGTACGTCTATCAGAAAATTGCGTTCTTAAGTGTGTTTCAATAGTTGTCCAGTCAGCTGGATCTCCTATGGAAATTAACACGTCATTTGCTTTACCGATTATTTTGTTTCGTACTAAATCAGTGATAACTTCTGTGTTCGTAGCATCGGTTGCTGCATTTATAATTCTGTTTGCATTACGCAAAAATCGATTTAGGGTTCCAGAGGAACCGTCAAAGGTTGAAATGTTTTTCAACAAATCCATTACAGTTAATGTAGTAGCCATTTTGTTACTAATATTATTTCTTAAATTTAGGTTATCGTTCAATTCAATTGATTCAACTTGTTTTATTATTTGGTTTAACACTGGTGAATAAGTATTTAAATTATTATTTGTTAAATCCACAGAGTCAGCGTCAGAGTCTGTGTTTGAGTCCGAATCGTCTGAGGAAATCAATTTTCGTATTTCAACAGGGGAAGATTTGGGTTTTCGTGTTTTGGGGAATTTGGGCATTAAGGGTGTTATAAACAATAATCAAAAGTAATATTACTCACAGTTGGATTACGAACAACATCCACATTATGTTTTAACAATTTAGTGTTGATTGTTGGACCAGAATTAACTCCACTTGCTTCAATATCCACTTGAAGTGTTCAACAATTAACCACAATGCTGCTTACTTTCCAAAACACAATTTTCGATTGAAAATATAATAAAATTTATTTGTTCAGTAGATTCAATCCATTAAGCATTAAAATGCACTCGTAAATTTCACTAAGTCGATTTTTGTACTTTTTGTTGTGATTTTACGATGGACGCTGATAGTGCTGTAATAACGACACTATCCTACCGGCTGCGCCAATTATATTTTAGATTTCGAATGTATTAAAAAAAATACTTTATTTAATTTAACAACAATACAATGTTAAACTTATTTCAATTTAAATACAATAACAATTATACAACTTATAATTCTATCGCTAGTTCGCTACAATCAAGCGTGCAAGAAGCCGAACTTGTGTAATGAAAAAGACAATCGTTATCAATTTAACGATGGCTTATATACTAAATTTTGGTTTGTTTTTAGAAAGTATCGCTAGATTGGAATGCAGTTTGATAAGGGTGTTTTAGAAAGCTGTCTATAAATGATGTATGTGAAATACGTCATTAGATTGGAATGCAGTTTAATAAGGATGTTTTTAGAAAGCTATTTATAAATGTTGTGTATAAAATACGTCATTGCATATTTGTTAATAACGTCCTTGACATATTTTATATAAGTATACTAATTAATAGTTTAAGTGAATTTAGGATATATAACTGTCATGACATTTTAGTTGTAAAATCGGAAATTTTCAAAAAATGTTTTTTCTATCGAAAAATGTCAAATTTGATCATTTTTGGCTTATATATACTTAGTCCAGTCATAAAGGACATCTATGTATACATTTTGACTTACTTGGATCAAAATTTCAATGATTTGTATAGTCATGACTCTCTTATTGAAAAATCGAAAATTTTCAAAAAATGTTTTTTCTATCGAAAAATGTCAAATTTGATAATTTTTGGCTTATTTATACTATGTCCAGTCATAAAGGACCTCTATCTATACATTTTGACTTACTTGGATCAAAATTTCATTGATTTGTATAGTCATGACTCTCATGTTGAAAAATCGAAAATTTTCAAAAAATGTTTTTTCTATCGAAAATTGTCAAATTTGATCATTTTTGACTTATTTATACTTAGTCCAGTCATTAAGGACCTCAATGTATACATTTTGACTTACTTGGATCAAAATTTCAATGATTTGTATAGTCATGACATTTTAGTTGTAAAATCGGAAATTTTCAAAAAATGTTTTTTCTATCGAAAAATGTCAAATTTGATCATTTTTGGCTTATATATACTTAGTCCAGTCATAAAGGACATCTATGTATACATTTTGACTTACTTGGATCAAAATTTCAATGATTTGTATAGTCATGACTCTCTTATTGAAAAATCGAAAATTTTCAAAAAATGTTTTTTCTATCAAAAAATGTCAAATTTGATAATTTTTGGCTTATTTATACTATGTCCAGTCAAAAAGGACCTCTATGTATACATTTTGATTTACTTGGATCAAAATTTCAATGATTTGTATAGTCATGACTCTCATGTTGAAAAATCGAAGATTTTCAAAAAATGTTTTTTCTATCGAAAAATGTCAAATTTGATCATTTTTGGCTTATTTATACTTAGTCCAGTCATTAAGGACCTCAATGTATACATTTTGACTTACTTGGATCAAAATTTCAATGATTTGTATAGTCATGACATTCTAGTTGTAAAATCGGAAACTTTCAAAAAATGTTTTTTCTATCGAAAAATGTCAAATTTGATCATTTTTGGCTTATTTATACTTAGTCCAGTCATTAAGGACATCTATGTATACATTTTGACTTACTTGGATCAAAATTTCAATGATTTGTATAGTCATGACTCTCTTATTGAGAAATCGAAAATTTTCAAAAAATGTTTTTTCTATCGAAAAATGTCAAATTTGATCATTTTTGGCTTATTTATACTTAGTCCAGTCATAAAATACGTCTATATATACATTTTGACTTACTTGGATCAAAATTTCAATGATTTGTATAGTCATGACAATCTAGTTGTAAAATCGGAAATTTTCAAAAAATGTTTTTTCTATCGAAAACTGTCAAATTTGATCATTTTTGGCTTATTTATACTTAGTCCAGTCATAAAGGACCTCTATGTATACATTTTGACTTACTTGGATCAAAATTTCAATGATTTGTATAGTCATGACTCTCATGTTGAAAAATCGAAAATTATCAAAAAATGTTTTTTCTATCGAAAAATGTCAAATTTGATCATTTTTGGCTTATTTATACTTAATCCAGTCATAAAGGACCTCTATGTATACATTTTGAATTACTTAGATTAAAATTTCTATGATTTGTGTAGTCATGACTCTCATGTTGAAAAATCGAAAATTTTCAAAAAATGTTTTTTCTATCGAAAAATGTCAAATTTGATCATTTTTGGCTTATTTCCACTTAGTCCAGTCATAAAGGACCTCTATGTATACATTTTGACTTACTTGGATAAAAATTTCAATGATTTGTATAGTCATGCCTCTCATGTTGAAAAATCGAAAATTTTCAAAAAATGATTTTTCTATCGAAAAATGTTAAATTTGATCATTTTTGGCTTATTTATACTTAGTCCATTCATAAAGGACCTCTACGTATACATTTTGACTTACTTGGATCAAAATTTCAATGATTTGTATAGTCATGACATTTTAGTTGTAAAATCGGAAATTTTTCAAAAATGTTTCTTCTATCGAAAAATGTCAAATTTGATCATTTTTGGCTTATTTATATTTAGTCCAGTCATAAAGGACCTCTATGTATACATTTTGACTTACTTGGATCAAAATTTCAATGATTTGTATAGTCATGACATTCTAGTTGAAAAATCGAAAATTTTCCAAAAATGTTTTTTCTGTCGAAAAATGTCAAATTTGATCATTTTTGGCTTATTTATACTTAGTCCAGTCATAAAGGACTTCATGTATACATTTTGACTTACTTGGATCAAAATTTCAATGATTTGTATAGTCATGACTCTCATGTTGAAAAATCGAAAATTATCAAAAAATGTTTTTTCTATCGAAAAATGTCAAATTTGATCATTTTTGGCTTATTTATACTTAATCCAGTCATAAAGGACCTCTATGTATACATTTTGAATTACTTAGATTAAAATTTCTATGATTTGTATAGTCATGACTCTCATGTTGAAAAATCGAAAATTTTCAAAAAATGTTTTTTCTATCGAAAAATGTCAAATTTGATCATTTTTGGCTTATTTCTACTTAGTCCAGTCATAAAGGACCTCTATGTATACATTTTGAATTACTTAGATTAAAATTTCTATGATTTGTATAGTCATGACTCTCATGTTGAAAAATCGAAAATTTTCAAAAAATGTTTTTTCTATCGAAAAATGTCAAATTTGATCATTTTTGGCTTATTTCTACTTAGTCCAGTCATAAAGGACCTCTATGTATACATTTTGACTTACTTGGATCAAAATTTCAATGATTTTAATAGTCATGACATTCTAGTTGAAAAATCGAAAATATTCAAAAAATGTTTTTTCTATCGAAAAATGTCAAATTTGATCATTTTTGGCCTATTTATACTTAGCCCAGTCATAAAGGACCTCTATGTATACATTTTGACTTACTTGGATCAAAATTTCAATGATTTGTATAGTCATGACTCTCATGTTGAAAAATCGAAAATTTTCAAAAAATGTTTTTTCTATCGAAAAATGTCAAATTTGATCATTTTTGGCTTATTTATACTTAGTCCAGTCATAAAGGACCTCTATGTATACATTTTGACTTACTTGGATCAAAATTTCAATGATTTGTATAGTCATGACATTTTAGTTGTAAAATCGGAAATTTTTCAAAAATGTTTCTTCTATCGAAAAATGTCAAATTTGATCATTTTTGGCTTATTTATACTTAGTCCAGTCATAAAGGACCTCTATGTATACATTTTGACTTACTTAGATCAAAATTTCAATGATTTGTATAGTCATGACTCATGTTCAAAAATCGAAAATTTAAAAAAAAATTTTTTTCTATCGAAAAATGTCAAATTTGATCATTTTTGGCTTATTTCTACTTAGTCCAGTCATAAAGGACCTCTATGTATACATTTTGACTTACTTTGATCAAAATTTCAATGATTTGTATAGTCACGACATTTTAGTTGTAAAATCGGAAATTTTCAAAAAATGTTTTTTCTATCGAAAAATGTCAAATTTGATCATTTTTGGCTTATTTATACTTAGTCCAGTCATAAAGGACCTCTATGTATACATTTTGACTTACTTGGATCAAAATTTCAATGATTTTAATAGTCATGACATTCTAGTTGAAAAATCGAAAATTTTCAAAAAATGTTTTTTCTATCGAAAAATGTCAAATTTGATCATTTTTGGCCTATTTATACTTAGCCCAGTCATAAAGGACCTCTATGTATACATTTTGACTTACTTGGATCAAAATTTCAATGATTTGTATAGTCATGACTCTCATGTTGAAAAATCGAAAATTTTCAAAAAATGTTTTTTTTATCGAAAAATGTCAAATTTGATCATTTTTGGCTTATTTATACTTAGTCCTGTCATAAAGGACCTCTATGTATACATTTTGACTTACTTGGATCAAAATTTCAATGATTTGTATAGTCATGACATTCTAGTTGTAAAATCGGAAATTTTCAAAAAATGTTTTTTCTATCGAAAAATGTTAAATTTGATCATTTTTGGCTTATTTCTACTTAGTCCAGTCACAAAGGACCTCTATGTATACATTTTGACTTACTTGGATCAAAATTTCAATGATTTGTATAGTCACGACATTCTAGTTGAAAAATCGAAAATTTTCAAAAAAATGTTTTTTCTGTCGAAAAATGTCAAATTTGATCATTTTTGGCTTATTTATACTTAGTCCAGTCATAAAGGACTTCATGTATACATTTTGACTTACTTGGATCAAAATTTCAATAATTTGTATAGTCATGACTTTCATGTTGAAAAAGCGAAAATTTTCAAAAAATGATTTTTCTATCGAAAAATGTCAAATTTGATCATTTTTGGCTTATTTATACTTAGTCCAGACATAAAGGACCTCTATGTATACATTTTGACTTACTTGGATCAAAATTTCAATCATTTGTATAGTCATGACATTCTAGTTGAAAAATCGAAAATTTTCAAAAAATGTTTTTTCTATCGAAAAATGTCAAATTTGATCATTTTTGGCCTATTTATACTTAGCCCAGTCATAAAGGACCTCTATGTATACATTTTGACTTACTTGGATCAAAATTTCAATGATTTGTATAGTCATGACTCTCATGTTGAAAAATCGAAAATTTTCAAAAAATGTTTTTTCTATCGAAAAATGTCAAATTTGATCATTTTTGGCTCATTTATACTTAGTCCAGTCATAAAGGACCTCTATGTATACATTTTGACTTACTTGGATCAAAATTTCAATGATTTGTATAGTCATGACATTTTAGTTGTAAAATCGGAAATTTTTCAAAAATGTTTCTTCTATCGAAAAATGTCAAATTTGATCATTTTTGGCTTATTTATACTTAGTCCAGTCATAAAGGACCTCTATGTATACATTTTGACTTACTTGGATCAAAATTTCAATGATTTGTATAGTCATGACTCTCATGTTCAAAAATCGAAAATTTAAAAAAAAATGTTTTTTCTATCGAAAAATGTCAAATTTGATCATTTTTGGCTTATTTCTACTTAGTCTAGTCATAAAGGACCTCTATGTATACATTTTGACTTACTTTGATCAAAATTTCAATGATTTGTATAGTCATGACATTTTAGTTGTAAAATCGGAAATTTTCAAAAAATGTTTTTTTTATCGAAAAATGTCAAATTTGATCATTTTTGGCTTATTTATACTTAGTCCAGTCATAAAGGACCTCTATGTATACATTTTGACTTACTTGGATCAAAATTTCAATGATTTGTATAGTCATGACATTCTAGTTGTAAAATCGGAAATTTTCAAAAAATGTTTTTTCTATCGAAAAATGTTAAATTTGATCATTTTTCACTTTTTTCTACTTAGTCCAGTCACAAAGGACCTATATGTATACATTTTGACTTACTTGGATCAAAATTTCAATGATTTGTATAGTCATGACATTCTAGTTGAAAAATCGAAAATTTTCAAAAAATGTTTTTTCTGTCGAAAAATGTCAAATTTGATCATTTTTGGCTTATTTATACTTAGTCCAGTCATAAAGGACTTCATGTATACATTTTGACTTACTTGGATCAAAATTTCAATAATTTGTATAGTCATGACTTTCATGTTGAAAAAGCGAAAATTTTCAAAAAATGATTTTTCTATCGAAAAATGTCAAATTTGATCATTTTTGGCTTATTTATACTTAGTCCAGACATAAAGGACCTCTATGTATACATTTTGACTTACTTGGATCAAAATTTCAATGATTTGTATAGTCATGACTCTCATGTTGAAAAATCGAAAATTTTCAAAAAATGTTTTTTTTATCGAAAAATGTCAATTTGATCATTTTTTGCCTATTTATACTTAGCCCAGTCATAAAGGAACTCTATGTATACATTTTGACTTACTTGGATCAAAATTTCAATGATTTGTATAGTCATGACTCTGCTGTTGTAAAATCGAAAATTTTCAAAAAATGTTTTTTCTATCGAAAAATGTCAAATTTGATCATTTTTGGCTTATTTATACTTAGTCCAGTCATAAAGGACCTCTATGTATACATTTTGACTTACTTGGATCAAAATTTCAATGATTTGTATAGTCATGACATTCTAGTTGAAAAATCGAAAATTTTCAAAAAATGTTTTTTCTATCGAAAAATGTCAAATTTGATCATTTTTGGCTTATTTATACTTAGTCCTGTCATAAAGGACCTCTATGTTTACATTTTGACTTACTTGGATCAAAATTTCAATGATTTGTATAGTCATGACTCTCATGTTGAAAAATCGAAAATTTTAAAAAAATGTTTTTTCTATCGACAAATATCAAATTTGATCATTTTTGACTTATTTATACTTAGTCCAGTCATAAAGGACCTCTATGTATACATTTTGACTTACTTGGATCAAAATTTCAATGATTTGTATAGTAATGACATTCTAGTTGTAAAATCGGAAATTTTCAAAAAATGTTTTTTCTATCGAAAAATGTCAAATTTGTTCATTTTTGGCTTATTTATACTTAGTCCAGTCATAAAGGACCTCTATGTATACATTTTGACTTACTTGGATCAAAATTTCAATGATTTGTATAGTCATGACATTCTAGTTGTAAAATGGGAAATTTTCAAAAAATGTTTTTTCTATCGAAAAATGTTAAATTTGATCATTTTTCACTTTTTTCTACTTAGTCCAGTCACAAAGGACCTCTATGTATACATTTTGACTTACTTGGATCAAAATTTCAATGATTTGTATAGTCATGACTCTCATGTTGAAAAATCGAAAATTTTCAAAAAATGTTTTTTCTATCGAAAAATGTCAAATTTGATCATTTTTGGCTTATTTATACTTAGTCCAGTCATAAAGGACCTCTATGTATACATTTTGACTTACTTTGATCAAAATTTCAATGATTTGTATAGTCATGACATTCTAGTTGAAAAATCGAAAATTTTCAAAAAATGTTTTTTCTGTCGAAAAATGTCAAATTTGATCATTTTTGGCTTATTTATACTTAGTCCAGTCATAAAGGACTTCATGTATACATTTTGACTTACTTGGATCAAAATTTCAATAATTTGTATAGTCATGACTTTCATGTTGAAAAAGCGAAAATTTTCAAAAAATGATTTTTCTATCGAAAAATGTCAAATTTGATCATTTTTGGCTTATTTATACTTAGTCCAGACATAAAGGACCTCTATGTATACATTTTGACTTACTTGGATCAAAATTTCAATGATTTGTATAGTCATGACTCTCATGTTGAAAAATCGAAAATTTTCAAAAAATGTTTTTTCTATCGAAAAATGTCAATTTGATCATTTTTTGCCTATTTATACTTAGCCCAGTCATAAAGGAACTCTATGTATACATTTTGACTTTCTTGGATCAAAATTTCAATGATTTGTATAGTCATGACTCTCATGTTCAAAAATCGAAAATTTAAAAAAAAATGTTTTTTCTATCGAAAAATGTCAAATTTGATCATTTTTGGCTTATTTATACTTAGTCCAGTCATAAAGGACCTCTATGTATACATTTTGACTTACTTGGATCAAAATTTCAATGATTTGTATAGTCATGACATTCTAATTGTAAAATCGGAAATTTTCAAAAAATGTTTTTTTCTATCGAAAAATGTCAAATTTGATCATTTTTGGCTAATTTATACTTAGTCCAGTCATAAAGGACCTCTATGTACACATTTTGACTTACATGGATCAAAATTTCAATGATTTGTATAGTCATGACTCTCTTGTCGAAAATTCAAAAATTTTCAAAAAATGTTTTTTTCTATCGAAAAATGTCAATTATGATCATTTTTGGCTTATTTCTACTTAGTCCAGTCATTAAGGATCTCTATGTATTCATTTTGACTTACTTGGATCAAAATTTCAATGATTTGTATAGTCATGCCTATCATGTTGAAAAATCGAAAATTTTCAAAAAATGTTTTTTCTATCGAAAAATGTTAAATTTGATCATTTTTGGCTTATTTATACTTAGTCCAGTCATAAAGGACCTCTATGTATACATTTTGACTTACTTGGATCAAAATTTCAATGATTTGTATAGTCATGACATTCTAGTTGAAAAATCGAAAATTTTCAAAAAATGTTTTTTCTATCGAAAAATGTCAAATTTGATCATCTTTGGCTTATTTATACTTAATCCAGTCATAAGGGACCTCTTTGTATACATTTTGACTTACTTGGATCAAAATTTCAATGATTTGTATAGTCATGACATTCTAGTTGTAAAATCGGAAATTTTCAAAAAATGTTTTTTTCTATCGAAAAATGTCAAATTTGATCATTTTTGGCTTATTTCTACTTAGTCCAGTCATAAAGGACCTCTATGTATACATTTTGACTTACTTGGATCAAAATTTCAATGATTTGTATTGTCATGCCTCTCATGTTGAAAAACGAAAATTTTCAAAAAATGTTTTTTCTATCGAAAAATGTTTAATTTGATCATTTTTGGCTTATTTATACTTAGTCCAGTCATAAAGGACCTCTATGTATACATTTTGACTTACTTGGATCAAAATTTCAATGATTTGTATAGTCATGACTCTCATGTTGAAAAATCGAAAATTTTCAAAAAATGTTTTTCTATCGAAAAATGTCAAATTTGATCATTTTTGGCTTATTTATACTTAGTTCAGTCATAAAGGACCTCTATGTATACATTTTGACTTACTTGGATCAAAATTTCAATGATTTGTATAGTCATGACTCTCATGTTGTAAAATCGGAAATTTTCAAAAAATGTTTTTTCTATCGAAAAATGTCAAATTTGATCATTTTTTTCTTATTTATACTTAGTCCAGTCATAAGGGACCTCTTTGTATACATTTTGACTTACTTGGATCAAAATTTCAATGATTTGTATAGTCATGACATTCTAGTTGAAAAATCGAAAATTTTCAAAATAGGATTCTTCTATCGAAAAATGTCATATTTGATCATTTTTGGCTTATTTATACTTAGTCCAGTCATAAAGGACCTCTATGTATACATTTTGACTTACTTGGATCAAAATTTCAATGATTTGTATAGTCATGACTCTCATGTTCAAAAATCGAAAATTTAAAAAAAAATGTTTTTTTCTATCGAAAAATGTCAAATTTGATCATTTTTGGCTTATTTCTACTAAGTCCAGTCATAAAGGACCTCTATGTATACATTTTGACTTACTTGGATCAAAATTTCAATGATTTGTATAGTCATGACATTTTAGTTGTAAAATCGGAAATTTTCAAAAAATGTTTTTTCTATCGAAAAATGTCAAATTTGATCATTTTTGGCTTATTTATACTTAGTCCAGTCATAAAGGACCTCTATGTATACATTTTGACTTACTTGGATCAAAATTTCAATGATTTGTATAGTCATGACATTCTAGTTGTAAAATCGGAAATTTTCAAAAAATGTTTTTTCTATCGAAAAATGTCAAATTTGATCATTTTTGGCTAATTTATACTTAGTCCAGTCATAAAGGACCTCTTTGTACACATTTTGACTTACATGGATCAAAATTTCAATGATTTGTATAGTCATGACTCTCTTGTTGAAAAATCAAAAATTTTCAAAAAATGTTTTTTCTATCGAAAAATGTCAATTATGATCATTTTTGGCTTATTTCTACTTAGTCCAGTCATTAAGGATCTCTATGTATTCATTTTGACTTACTTGGATCAAAATTTCAATGATTTGTATAGTCATGCCTATCATGTTGAAAAATCGAAAATTTTCAAAAAATGTTTTTTCTATCGAAAAATGTCAAATTTGATCATTTTTGGCTTATTTCTACTAAGTCCAGTCATAAAGGACCTCTATGTACACATTTTGACTTACTTAGATCAAAATTTCAATGATTTGTATAGTCATGTTTCTCATGTTGAAAACTCGAAAATTTTCAAAAAATGTTTTTTCTATCGAAAAATGTCAAATTTGATCATTTTTGGCTTATTTATACTTAGTCCAGTCATAAAGGACCTCTATGTATACATTTTGACTTACTTGGATCAAAATTTCAATGATTTGTATAGTCATGACATTCTAATTGTAAAATCGGAAATTTTCAAAAAATGTTTTTTCTATCGAAAAATGTCAAATTTGATCATTTTTGGCTAATTTGTACTTAGTCCAGTCATAAAGGACCTCTATGTACACATTTTGACTTACATGGATCAAAATTTCAATGATTTGTATAGTCATGACTATCTTGTTGAAAATTCAAAAATTTTCAAAAAATGTTTTTTCTATCGAAAAATGTCAATTATGATCATTTTTGGCTTATTTCTACTTAGTCCAGTCATAAAGGATCTCTATGTATTCATTTTGACTTACTTGGATCAAAATTTCAATGATTTGTATAGTCATGCCTATCATGTTGAAAAATCGAAAATTTTCAAAAAATGTTTTTTCTATCGAAAAATGTTAAATTTGATCATTTTTGGCTTATTTATACTTAGTCCAGTCATAAAGGACCTCTATGTATACATTTTGACTTACTTGGATCAAAATTTCAATGATTTGTATAGTCATGACATTCTAGTTGAAAAATCGAAAATTTTCAAAAAATGTTTTTTCTATCGAAAAATGTCAAATTTGATCATCTTTGGCTTATTTCTACTTAGTTCAGTCATAAAGGACCTCTATGTATACATTTTGACTTACTTGGATCAAAATTTCAATGATTTGTATTGTCATGCCTCTCATGTTGAAAAACGAAAATTTTCAAAAAATGTTTTTTCTATCGAAAAATGTTTAATTTGATCATTTTTGGCTTATTTATACTTAGTCCAGTCATAAAGGACCTCTATGTATACATTTTGACTTACTTGGATCAAAATTTCAATGATTTGTATAGTCATGACTCTCATGTTGAAAAATCGAAAATTTTCAAAAAATGTTTTTATATCGAAAAATGTCAAATTTGATCATTTTTGGCTTATTTATACTTAGTTCAGTCATAAAGGACCTCTATGTATACATTTTGACTTACTTGGATCAATTTTCAATGATTTGTATAGTCATGACTCTCATGTTGTAAAATCGGAAATTTTCAAAAAATGTTTTTTCTATCGAAAAATGTCAAATTTGATCATTTTTTTCTTATTTATACTTAGTCCAGTCATAAGGGACCTCTTTGTATACATTTTGACTTACTTGGATCAAAATTTCAATGATTTGTATAGTCATGACATTCTAGTTGAAAAATCGAAAATTTTCAAAATAGGATTCTTCTATCGAAAAATGTCATATTTGATCATTTTTGGCTTATTTATACTTAGTCCAGTCATAAAGGACCTCTATGTTTACATTTTGACTTACTTGGATCAAAATTTCAATGATTTGTATAGTCATGACTCTCATGTTCAAAAATCGAAAATTTTCAAAAAATGTTTTTTCTATCGAAAAATGTCAAATTTGATCATTTTTGGCTTATTTATACTGAATCCAGTCATAAAGGACCTCTATGTATACATTTTGACTTACTTGAATCAAAATTTCAATGATTTGTATAGTCATGACATTTTAGTTGTAAAATCGGAAATTTTCACAAAATGTTTTTTCTATCGAAAAATGTTAAATTTGATCATTTTTGGCTTATTTCTACTAAGTCCAGTCATAAAGGACCTCTATGTATACATTTTGACTTACTTGGATCAAAATTTCAATGATTTGTATAGTCATGACTCTCATGTTGTAATTCGGAAATTTTCAAAAAATGTTTTTTCTATCGAAAAATGTCAAATTTGATCATTTTTGGCTTATTTATACTAAGTCCAGTCATAAAGGACCTCTATGTATACATTTTGACTTACTTGGATTAAAATTTCAATGATTTGTATAGTCATGACCTTCTAGTTGAAAAATCGAAAATTTTCAGAAAATGATTCTTCTATCCAAAAATGTCATATTTGATCATTTTTGGCTTATTTATACTTAGTCCAGTCATTAAGGACATCTATGTATACATTTTGACTTACTTGGATCAAAATTTCAATGATTTGTATAGTCATGACTCTCTTGTTGAAAAATCGAAAATTTTCAAAAAATGTTTTTTCTATCGAAAAACGTCAAATTAGATAATTTTTGGCTTATTTATACTATGTCCAGTCATAAAGGACCTCTATGTATACATTTTGATTTACTTGGATCAAAATTTCAATGATTTGTATAGTCATGACTCTCATGTTGAAAAATCGAAAATTTTCAAAAAATGTTTTTTCTATTGAAAAATGTCAAATTTGATCATTTTTGTCTTATTTATACTTAGTCCAGTCATAAAGAACCTCTATGTATACGTTTTGACTTACTTGGATCAAAATTTCAATGATTTGTATAGTCATGACATTTTTGTTGTAAAATCGGAAATTTTCAAAAAATGTTTTTTCTATCGAAAAATGTCAAATTTGATCATTTTTGGCTTATTTATACTTAGTCCAGTCAAAAATTACCTCTATATATACGTTTTGACTTACTTGTATCAAAATTTCAATGATTTGTATAGTCATGACTCTCATGTTGAAAAATCGAAAATTTTCTAAAAATGTTTTTTTCGATCGAAAAATGTCAAATTTGATCATTTTTGGCTTATTTCTACTTAGTCCAGTCATAAAGGACCTCTATTTATACATTTTGACTTACTTGGATCAAAATTTCATTGATTTGTATAGTCATGACTCTCATGTTGAAAAATCGAAAATTTTCTAAAAATGTTTTTTCTATCGAAAATTGTCAAATTTGATCATTTTTGACTTATTTATACTTAGTCCAGTCATTAAGGACCTCAATGTATACATTTTGACTTACTTTGATCAAAATTTCAATGATTTGTATAGTCATGACATTTTAGTTGTAAAATCGGAAATTTTCAAAAAATGTTTTTTTCTATCGAAAAATGTCAAATTTGATCATTTTTGGCTTATTTATACTTAGTCCAGTCATACAGGACCTCTATGTATACATTTTGACTTACTTGGATAAAAATTTTAATGATTTGTATAGTCATGACATTCTAGTTGTAAAATCGGAAATTTTCAAAAAATGTTTTTTCTATCGAAAAATGTCAAATTTGATCATTTTTGGCTTATATATACTTAGTCCAGTCATAAAGGACATCTATGTATACATTTTGACTTACTTGGATCAAAATTTCAATGATTTGTATAGTCATGACTCTCTTATTGAAAAATCGAAAATTTTCAAAAAATGTTTTTTCGATCGAAAAATGTCAAATTTGATCATTTTTGGCTTATTTATACTTAGTCCAGTCATAAAGTACGTCTATGTATACATTTTGACTTACTTGGATCACAATTTCAATGATTTGTATAGTCATGACATTCTAGTTGTAAAATCGGAAATTTTCAAAAAATGTTTTTTCTATCGAAAACTGTCAAATTTGATCATTTTTGGCTTATTTATACTTAGTCCAGTCATAAAGGACCTCTATGTATACATTTTGACTTACTTGGATCAAAATTTCAATGATTTGTATGGTCATGACTCTCATGTTGAAAAATCGAAAATTTTCAAAAAATGTTTTTTCTATCGAAAAATGTCAAATTTGATCATTTTTGGCTTATTTCTACTTAGTCCAGTCATAAAGGACCTCTATGTATACATTTTGACTTACTTGGATAAAAATTTCAATGATTTGTATAGTCATGCCTCTCATGTTGAAAAATCGAAAATTTTCAAAAAATGATTTTTCTATCGAAAAATGTTAAATTTGATCATTTTTGGCTTATTTATACTTAGTCCATTCATAAAGGACCTCTATGTATACATTTTGACTTACTTGGATCAAAATTTCAATGATTTGTATAGTCATGACATTTTAGTTGTAAAATCGGAAATTTTTCAAAAATGTTTCTTCTATCGAAAAATGTCAAATTTGATCATTTTTGGCTTATTTATACTTAGTCCAGTCATAAAGGACCTCTATGTATACATTTTGACTTACTTGGATCAAAATTTCAATGATTTGTATAGTCATGACATTCTAGTTGAAAAATCGATAATTTTCAAAAAATGTTTTTTCTGTCGAAAAATGTCAAATTTGATCATTTTTGGCTTATTTATACTTAGTCCAGTCATAAAGGACTTCATGTATACATTTTGACTTACTTGGATCAAAATTTCAATGATTTGTATAGTCATGCCTCTCATGTTGAAAAATCGGAAATTTTCAAAAAATGTTTTTTCTATCGAAAAATGTTAAATTTGATCATTTTTGGCTTATTTATACTTAGTCCAGTCACAAAGGACCTCTTTGTATACATTTTGACTTACTTGGATCAAAATTTCAATGATTTGTATAGTCATGACATTCTAGTTGAAAAATCGAAAATTTTCAAAAAATGTTTTTTCTGTCGAAAAATGTCAAATTTGATCATTTTTGGCTTATTTATACTTAGTCCAGTCATAAAGGACTTCATGTATACATTTTGACTTACTTGGATCAAAATTTCAATGATTTGTATAGTCATGACTCTCATGTTGAAAAATAGAAAATTTTCAAAAAATGTTTTTTATATCGAAAAATGTCAAATTTGATCATTTTTGGCCTATTTATACTTAGCCCAGTCATAAAGGACCTCTATGTATACATTTTGACTTACTTGGATCAAAATTTCAATGATTTGTACAGTCATGACTCTCATGTTGAAAATTCGAAAATTTTCAAAAAATGTTTTTTCTATCGAAAAATGTCAAATTTGATCATTTTTGGCTTATTTATACTTAGTCCAGTCATAAAGGACCTCTATGTATACATTTTGACTTACTTGGATCAAAATTTCAATGATTTGTATAGTCATGACTCTCCTGTTGTAAAATCGAAAATTTTCAAAAAATGTTTTTTCTATCGAAAAATGTCAAATTTGATCATTTTTGGCTTATTTATACTTAGTCCAGTCATAAAGGACCTCTATGTATACATTTTGACTTACTTGGATCAAAATTTCAATGATTTTAATAGTCATGACATTCTAGTTGAAAAATCGAAAATTTTCAAAAAATGTTTTTTTCTATCGAAAAATGTCAAATTTGATCATTTTTGGCCTATTTATACTTAGCCCAGTCATAAAGGACCTCTATGTATACATTTTGACTTACTTGGATCAAAATTTCAATGATTTGTATAGTCATGACTCTCATGTTGAAAAATCGAAAATTTTCAAAAAATGTTTTTTTCTATCGAAAAATGTCAAATTTGATCATTTTTGGCTTATTTATACTTAGTCCAGTCATAAAGGACCTCTTTGTATACATTTTGACTTACTTTGATCAAAATTTCAATGATTTGTATAGTCATGACATTTTAGTTGTAAAATCGGAAATTTTCAAAAAATGTTTTTTCTATCGAAAAATGTCAAATTTGTTCATTTTTGGCTTATTTATACTTAGTCCAGTCATAAAGGACCTCTATGTATACATTTTGACTTACTTGGATCAAAATTTCAATGATTTGTATAGTCATGACATTCTAGTTGTAAAATCGGAAATTTTCAAAAAATGTTTTTTCTATCGAAAAATGTTAAATTTGATCATTTTTGGCTTATTTCTACTTAGTCCAGTCACAAAGGACCTCTATGTATACATTTTGACTTACTTGGATCAAAATTTCAATGATTTGTATAGTCATGACATTCTAGTTGAAAAATCGAAAATTTTCAAAAAAATGTTTTTTCTGTCGAAAAATGTCAAATTTGATCATTTTTGGCTTATTTATACTTACTCCAGTCATAAAGGACTTCATGTATACATTTTGACTTACTTGGATCAAAATTTCAATAATTTGTATAGTCATGACTTTCAGGTAGAAAAAGCGAAAATTTTCAAAAAATGATTTTTCTATCGAAAAATGTCAAATTTGATCATTTTTGGCTTATTTATACTTAGTCCAGACAGAAAGGACCTCTTTGTATACATTTTGACTTACTTGGATCAAAATTTCAATGATTTGTATAGTCATGACATTCTAAATGAAAAATCGAAAATTTTCAAAAAATGTTTTTTCTATCGAAAAATGTCAAATTTGATCATTTTTGGCCTATTTGTACTTAGCCCAGTCATAAAGGACCTCTATGTATACATTTTGACTTACTTGGATCAAAATTTCAATGATTTGTATAGTCATGACTCTCATGTTGAAAAATCGAAAATTTTCAAAAAATGTTTTTTCTACCGAAAAATGTCAAATTTGATCATTTTTGGCTTATTTATACTTAGTCCAGTCATAAAGGACCTCTATGTATACATTTTGACTTACTTGGATCAAAATTTCAATGATTTGTATAGTCATGACATTTTAGTTGTAAAATCGTAAATTTTTCAAAAATGTTTCTTCTATCGAAAAATGTCAAATTTGATCATTTTTGGCTTATTTATACTTAGTCCAGTCATAAAGGACCTCTACGTATACATTTTGACTTACTTGGATCAAAATTTCAATGATTTGTATAGTCATGACTCTCATGTTCAAAAATCGAAAATTTAAAAAAAAATGTTTTTTCTATCGAAAAATGTCAAATTTGATCATTTTTGGCTTATTTCTACTTAGTCTAGTCATAAAGGACCTCTATGTATACATTTTGACTTACTTTGATCAAAATTTCAATGATTTGTATAGTCATGACATTTTAGTTGTAAAATCGGAAATTTTCAAAAAATGTTTTTTCTATCGAAAAATGTCAAATTTGTTCATTTTTGGCTTATTTATACTTAGTCCAGTCATAAAGGACCTCTATGTATACATTTTGACTTACTTGGATCAAAATTTCAATGATTTGTATAGTCATGACATTCTAGTTGTAAAATGGGAAATTTTCAAAAAATGTTTTTTCTATCGAAAAATGTTAAATTTGATCATTTTTGGCTTATTTCTACTTAGTCCAGTCACAAAGGACCTCTATGTATACATTTTGACTTACTTGGATCAAAATTTCAATTATTTGTATAGTCATGACATTCTAGTTGAAAAATCGAAAATTTTCAAAAAATGTTTTTTCTGTCGAAAAATGTCAAATTTGATCATTTTTGGCTTATTTATACTTAGTCCAGTCATAAAGGACTTCATGTATACATTTTGACTTACTTGGATCAAAATTTCAATAATTTGTATAGTCATGACTTTCATGTTGAAAAAGCGAAAATTTTCAAAAAATGATTTTTCTATCGAAAAATGTCAAATTTGATCATTTTTGGCTTATTTATACTTAGTCCAGACATAAAGGACCTCTATGTATACATTTTGACTTACTTGGATCAAAATTTCAATGATTTGTATAGTCATGACTCTCATGTTGAAAAATCGAAAATTTTCAAAAAATGTTTTTTCTATCGAAAAATGTCAAATTTGATCATTTTTTGCCTATTTATACTTAGCCCAGTCATAAAGGAACTCTATGTATACATTTTGACTTACTTGGATCAAAATTTCAATGATTTGTATAGTCATGACTCTCATGTTAAAAAATCGAAAATTTTCAAAAAATGTTTTTTCTATCGAAAAATGTCAAATTTGATCATTTTTGGCTTATTTATACTTAGTCCAGTCATAAAGGACCTCTATGTATACATTTTGACTTATTTGGATCAAAATTTCAATGATTTGTATAGTCATGACTCTGCTGTTGTAAAATCGAAAATTTTCAAAAAATGTTTTTTCTATCGAAAAATGTTAAATTTGATCATTTTTGGCTTATTTCTACTTAGTCCAGTCACAAAGGACCTCTATGTATACATTTTGACTTACTTGGATCAATATTTCAATTATTTGTATAGTCATGACATTCTAGTTGAAAAATCGAAAATTTTCAAAAAATGTTTTTTCTGTCGAAAAATGTCAAATTTGATCATTTTTGGCTTATTTATACTTAGTCCAGTCATAAAGGACTTCATGTATACATTTTGACTTACTTGGATCAAAATTTCAATAATTTGTATAGTCATGACTTTCATGTTGAAAAAGCGAAAATTTTCAAAAAATGATTTTTCTATCGAAAAATGTCAAATTTGATCATTTTTGGCTTATTTATACTTAGTCCAGACATAAAGGACCTCTATGTATACATTTTGACTTACTTGGATCAAAATTTCAATGATTTGTATAGTCATGACTCTCATGTTGAAAAATCGAAAATTTTCAAAAAATGTTTTTTTCTATCGAAAAATGTCAAATTTGATCATTTTTTGCCTATTTATACTTAGCCCAGTCATAAAGGAACTCTATGTATACATTTTGACTTACTTGGATCAAAATTTCAATGATTTGTATAGTCATGACTCTCATGTTAAAAAATCGAAAATTTTCAAAAAATGTTTTTTCTATCGAAAAATGTCAAATTTGATCATTTTTGGCTTATTTATACTTAGTCCAGTCATAAAGGACCTCTATGTATACATTTTGACTTACTTGGATCAAAATTTCAATGATTTGTATAGTCATGACATTCTAGTTGAAAAATCGAAAATTTTCAAAAAATGTTTTTTTCTATCGAAAAATGTCAAATTTGATCATTTTTGGCTTATTTATACTTAGTCCTGTCATAAAGGACCTCTATGTATACATTTTGACTTACTTGGATCAAAATTTCAATGATTTGTATAGTCATGACTCTCATGTTGAAAAATCGAAAATTTTCAAAAAATGTTTTTTTCTATCGACAAATATCAAATTTGATCTATTTGGCTTATTTATACTTAGTCCAGTCATAAAGGACCTCTATGTATACATTTTGACTTACTTGGATCAAAATTTCAATGATTTGTATAGTAATGACATTCTAGTTGTAAAATCGGAAATTTTCAAAAAATGTTTTTTCTATCGAAAAATGTCAAATTTGTTCATTTTTGGCTTATTTCTACTCAGTCCAGTCATAAAGGACCTCTATGTATACATTTTGACTTACTTGGATCAAAATTTTAATGATTTGTATAGTCATGACTCTCATGTTCAAAAATCGAAAATTTAAAAAAAAATGTTTTTTCTATCGAAAAATGTCAAATTTGATCATTTTTGGCTTATTTATACTTAGTCCAGACATAAAGGACCTCTATGTATACATTTTGACTTACTTGGATCAAAATTTCAATGATTTGTATAGTCATGACTCTCATGTTGAAAAATCGAAAATTTTCAAAAAATGTTTTTTCTATCGAAAAATGTCAAATTTGATCATTTTTTGCCTATTTATACTTAGCCCAGTCATAAAGGAACTCTATGTATACATTTTGACTTACTTGGATCAAAATTTCAATGATTTGTATAGTCATGACTCTCATGTTAAAAAATCGAAAATTTTCAAAAAATGTTTTTTCTATCGAAAAATGTTAAATTTGATCATTTTTGGCTTATTTCTACTTAGTCCAGTCATAAAGGACCTCTATGTATACATTTTGACTTACTTGGATCAAAATTTCAATGATTTGTATAGTCATGACATTCTAGTTGAAAAATCGAAAATTTTCAAAAAATGTTTTTTCTGTCGAAAAATGTCAAATTTGATCATTTTTGGCTTATTTATACTTAGTCCAGTCATAAAGGACTTCATGTATACATTTTGACTTACTTGGATCAAAATTTCAATAATTTGTATAGTCATGACTTTCATGTTGAAAAAGCGAAAATTTTCAAAAAATGATTTTTCTATCGAAAAATGTCAAATTTGATCATTTTTGGCTTATTTATACTTAGTCCAGACATAAAGGACCTCTATGTATACATTTTGACTTACTTGGATCAAAATTTCAATGATTTGTATAGTCATGACTCTCATGTTGAAAAATCGAAAATTTTCAAAAAATGTTTTTTCTATCGAAAAATGTCAAATTTTATCATTTTTTGCCTATTTATACTTAGCCCAGTCATAAAGGAACTCTATGTATACATTTTGACTTACTTGGATCAAAATTTCAATGATTTGTATAGTCATGACTCTCATGTTAAAAAATCGAAAATTTTCAAAAAATGTTTTTTCTATCGAAAAATGTCAAATTTGATCATTTTTGGCTTATTTATACTTAGTCCAGTCATAAAGGACCTCTATGTATACATTTTGACTTACTTGGATCAAAATTTCAATGATTTGTATAGTCATGACATTCTAGTTGAAAAATCGAAAATTTTCAAAAAATGTTTTTTCTATCGAAAAATGTCAAATTTGATCATTTTTGGCTTATTTATACTTAGTCCTGTCATAAAGGACCTCTATGTATACATTTTGACTTACTTGGATCAAAATTTCAATGATTTGTATAGTCATGACTCTCATGTTGAAAAATCGAAAATTTTCAAAAAATGTTTTTTCTATCGACAAATATCAAATTTGATCTATTTGGCTTATTTATACTTAGTCCAGTCATAAAGGACCTCTATGTATACATTTTGACTTACTTGGATCAAAATTTCAATGATTTGTATAGTAATGACATTCTAGTTGTAAAATCGGAAATTTTCAAAAAATGTTTTTTCTATCGAAAAATGTCAAATTTGTTCATTTTTGGCTTATTTCTACTCAGTCCAGTCATAAAGGACCTCTATGTATACATTTTGACTTACTTGGATCAAAATTTTAATGATTTGTATAGTCATGACTCTCATGTTCAAAAATCGAAAATTTAAAAAAAAAATGTTTTTTCTATCGAAAAATGTCAAATTTGATCATTTTTGGCTTATTTATACTTAGTCTAGTCATAAAGGACCTCTATGTATACATTTTGACTTACTTGGATCAAAATTTCAATGATTTGTATAGTCATGACTCTCATGTTGAAAAATCGAAAATTTTCAAAAAATGTTTTTTCTATCGAAAAATGTCAAATTTGATCATTTTTTGCCTATTTATACTTAGCCCAGTCATAAAGGAACTCTATGTATACATTTTGACTTACTTGGATCAAAATTTCAATGATTTGTATAGTCATGACTCTCATGTTAAAAAATCGAAAATTTTCAAAAAATGTTTTTTCTATCGAAAAATGTCAAATTTGATCATTTTTGGCTTATTTATACTTAGTCCAGTCATAAAGGACCTCTATGTATACATTTTGACTTACTTGGATCAAAATTTCAATGATTTGTATAGTCATGACATTCTAGTTGTAAAGTGGGAAATTTTCAAAAAATGTTTTTTTCTATCGAAAAATGTTAAATTTGATCATATTTGGCTTATTTCTACTTAGTCCAGTCACAAAGGACCTCTATGTATACATTTTGACTTACTTGGATCAAAATTTCAATTATTTGTATAGTCATGACATTCTAGTTGAAAAATCGAAAATTTTCAAAAAATGTTTTTTCTGTCGAAAAATGTCAAATTTGATCATTTTTGGCTTATTTATACTTAGTCCAGTCATAAAGGACTTCATGTATACATTTTGACTTACTTGGATCAAAATTTCAATAATTTGTATAGTCATGACTTTCATGTTGAAAAAGCGAAAATTTTCAAAAAATGATTTTTCTATCGAAAAATGTCAAATTTGATCATTTTTGGCTTATTTATACTTAGTCCAGACATAAAGGACCTCTATGTATACATTTTGACTTACTTGGATCAAAATTTCAATGATTTGTATAGTCATGACTCTCATGTTAAAAAATCGAAAATTTTCAAAAAATGTTTTTTCTATCGAAAAATGTCAAATTTGATCATTTTTGGCTTATTTATACTTAGTCCAGTCATAAAGGACCTCTATGTATACATTTTGACTTACTTGGATCAAAATTTCAATGATTTGTATAGTCATGACATTCTAGTTGAAAAATCGAAAATTTTCAAAAAATGTTTTTTCTATCGAAAAATGTCAAATTTGATCATTTTTGGCTTATTTATACTTAGTCCTGTCATAAAGGACCTCTATGTATACATTTTGACTTACTTGGATCAAAATTTCAATGATTTGTATAGTCATGACTCTCATGTTGAAAAATCGAAAATTTTCAAAAAATGTTTTTTCTATCGACAAATATCAAATTTGATCTATTTGGCTTATTTATACTTAGTCCAGTCATAAAGGACCTCTATGTATACATTTTGACTTACTTGGATCATAATTTCAATGATTTGTATAGTAATGACATTCTAGTTGTAAAATCGGAAATTTTCAAAAAATGTTTTTTCTATCGAAAAATGTCAAATTTGATCATTTTTGGCTTATTTATACTTAGTCCAGTCATAAAGGACCTCTATGTATACATTTTGACTTACTAGGATCAAAATTTCAATGATTTGTATAGTCATGACATTCTAGTTGAAAAATCGAAAATTTTCAAAAAATGTTTTTTCTGTCGAAAAATGTCAAATTTGATCATTTTTGGCTTATTTATACTTAGTCCAGTCATAAAGGACTTCATGTATACATTTTGACTTACTTGGATCAAAATTTCAATGATTTGTATAGTCATGACATTCTAGTTGTAAAATCGGAAATTTTCAAAAAATGTTTTTTCTATCGAAAAATGTCAAATTTGATCATTTTTGGCTTATTTCTACTTAGTCCAGTCATAAAGGACCTCTATGTATACATTTTGACTTACTTGGATCAAAATTTCAATGATTTGTATAGTCATGCCTCTCATGTTGAAAAACGAAAATTTTCAAAAAATGTTTTTTTCTATCGAAAAATGTTTAATTTGATCATTTTTGGCTTATTTATACTAAGTCCAGTCATAAAGGACCTCTATGTATACATTTTGACTTACTTGGATCAAAATTTCAATGATTTGTATAGTCATGACTCTCATGTTGAAAAATCGAAAATTTTCAAAAAATGTTTTTCTATCGAAAAATGTCAAATTTGATCATTTTTGGCTTATTTATACTTAGTCCAGTCATAAAGGACCTCTATGCATACATTTTGACTTACTTGGATCAAAATTTCAATGATTTGTATAGTCATGACTCTCATGTTGAAAAATCGAAAATTTTCAAAAAATGTTTTTTTCTATCGAAAAATGTCAAATTTGATCATTTTTTGCCTATTTATACTTAGCCCAGTCATAAAGGAACTCTATGTATACATTTTGACTTACTTGGATCAAAATTTCAATGATTTGTATAGTCATGACTCTCATGTTAAAAAATCGAAAATTTTCAAAAAATGTTTTTTCTATCGAAAAATGTCAAATTTGATCATTTTTGGCTTATTTATACTTAGTCCAGTCATAAAGGACCTCTATGTATACATTTTGACTTACTTGGATCAAAATTTCAATGATTTGTATAGTCATGACATTCTAGTTGAAAAATCGAAAATTTTCAAAAAATGTTTTTTCTATCGAAAAATGTCAAATTTGATCATTTTTGGCTTATTTATACTTAGTCCTGTCATAAAGGACCTCTATGTATACATTTTGACTTACTTGGATCAAAATTTCAATGATTTGTATAGTCATGACTCTCATGTTGAAAAATCGAAAATTTTCAAAAAATGTTTTTTCTATCGACAAATATCAAATTTGATCTATTTGGCTTATTTATACTTAGTCCAGTCATAAAGGACCTCTATGTATACATTTTGACTTACTTGGATCATAATTTCAATGATTTGTATAGTAATGACATTCTAGTTGTAAAATCGGAAATTTTCAAAAAATGTTTTTTCTATCGAAAAATGTCAAATTTGTTCATTTTTGGCTTATTTCTACTCAGTCCAGTCATAAAGGACCTCTATGTATACATTTTGACTTACTTGGATCAAAATTTTAATGATTTGTATAGTCATGACTCTCATGTTCAAAAATCGAAAATTTAAAAAAAAATGTTTTTTCTATCGAAAAATGTCAAATTTGATCATTTTTGGCTTATTTATACTTAGTCCAGACATAAAGGACCTCTATGTATACATTTTGACTTACTTGGATCAAAATTTCAATGATTTGTATAGTCATGACTCTCATGTTGAAAAATCGAAAATTTTCAAAAAATGTTTTTTCTATCGAAAAATGTCAAATTTGATCATTTTTTGCCTATTTATACTTAGCCCAGTCATAAAGGAACTCTATGTATACATTTTGACTTACTTGGATCAAAATTTCAATGATTTGTATAGTCATGACTCTCATGTTAAAAAATCGAAAATTTTCAAAAAATGTTTTTTCTATCGAAAAATGTCAAATTTGATCATTTTTGGCTTATTTATACTTAGTCCAGTCATAAAGGACCTCTATGTATACATTTTGACTTACTTGGATCAAAATTTCAATGATTTGTATAGTCATGACATTCTAGTTGTAAAGTGGGAAATTTTCAAAAAATGTTTTTTCTATCGAAAAATGTTAAATTTGATCATTTTTGGCTTATTTCTACTTAGTCCAGTCACAAAGGACCTCTATGTATACATTTTGACTTACTTGGATCAAAATTTCAATTATTTGTATAGTCATGACATTCTAGTTGAAAAATCGAAAATTTTCAAAAAATGTTTTTTCTGTCGAAAAATGTCAAATTTGATCATTTTTGGCTTATTTATACTTAGTCCAGTCATAAAGGACTTCATGTATACATTTTGACTTACTTGGATCAAAATTTCAATAATTTGTATAGTCATGACTTTCATGTTGAAAAAGCGAAAATTTTCAAAAAATGATTTTTCTATCGAAAAATGTCAAATTTGATCATTTTTGGCTTATTTATACTTAGTCCAGACATAAAGGACCTCTATGTATACATTTTGACTTACTTGGATCAAAATTTCAATGATTTGTATAGTCATGACTCTCATGTTGAAAAATCGAAAATTTTCAAAAAATGTTTTTTCTATCGAAAAATGTCAAATTTGATCATTTTTTGCCTATTTATACTTAGCCCAGTCATAAAGGAACTCTATGTATACATTTTGACTTACTTGGATCAAAATTTCAATGATTTGTATAGTCATGACTCTCATGTTAAAAAATCGAAAATTTTCAAAAAATGTTTTTTCTATCGAAAAATGTCAAATTTGATCATTTTTGGCTTATTTATACTTAGTCCAGTCATAAAGGACCTCTATGTATACATTTTGACTTACTTGGATCAAAATTTCAATGATTTGTATAGTCATGACATTCTAGTTGAAAAATCGAAAATTTTCAAAAAATGTTTTTTTCTATCGAAAAATGTCAAATTTGATCATTTTTGGCTTATTTATACTTAGTCCTGTCATAAAGGACCTCTATGTATACATTTTGACTTACTTGGATCAAAATTTCAATGATTTGTATAGTCATGACTCTCATGTTGAAAAATCGAAAATTTTCAAAAAATGTTTTTTCTATCGACAAATATCAAATTTGATCTATTTGGCTTATTTATACTTAGTCCAGTCATAAAGGACCTCTATGTATACATTTTGACTTACTTGGATCATAATTTCAATGATTTGTATAGTAATGACATTCTAGTTGTAAAATCGGAAATTTTCAAAAAATGTTTTTTCTGTCGAAAAATGTCAAATTTGATCATTTTTGGCTTATTTATACTTAGTCCAGTCATAAAGGACTTCATGTATACATTTTGACTTACTTGGATCAAAATTTCAATGATTTGTATAGTCATGACATTCTAGTTGTAAAATCGGAAATTTTCAAAAAATGTTTTTTCTATCGAAAAATGTCAAATTTGATCATTTTTGGCTTATTTCTACTTAGTCCAGTCATAAAGGACCTCTATGTATACATTTTGACTTACTTGGATCAAAATTTCAATGATTTGTATAGTCATGCCTCTGATGTTGAAAAACGAAAATTTTCAAAAAATGTTTTTTCTATCGAAAAATGTTTAATTTGATCATTTTTGGCTTATTTATACTAAGTCCAGTCATAAAGGACCTCTATGTATACATTTTGACTTACTTGGATCAAAATTTCAATGATTTGTATAGTCATGACTCTCATGTTGAAAAATCGAAAATTTTCAAAAAATGTTTTTCTATCGAAAAATGTCAAATTTGATCATTTTTGGCTTATTTATACTTAGTCCAGTCATAAAGGACCTCTATGCATACATTTTGACTTACTTGGATCAAAATTTCAATGATTTGTATAGTCATGACTCTCATGTTGTAAAATCGGAAATTTTCAAAAAATGTTTTTTTCTATCGAAAAATGTCAAATTTGATCATTTTTTTCTTATTTATACTTAGTCCAGTCATAAGGGACCTCTTTGTATACATTTTGACTTACTTGGATCAAAATTTCAATGATTTGTATAGTCATGACATTCTAGTTGAAAAATCGAAAATTTTCAAAATAGGATTCTTCTATCGAAAAATGTCATATTTGATCATTTTTGGCTTATTTATACTTAGTCCAGTCATAAAGGACCTCTATGTATACATTTTGAATTACTTGGATCAAAATTTCAATGATTTGTATAGTCATGACATTCTAATTGTAAAATCGGAAATTTTCAAAAAATGTTTTTTTCTATCGAAAAATGTCAAATTTGATCATTTTTGGCTAATTTATACTTAGTCCAGTCATAAAGGACCTCTAAGTACACATTTTGACTTACATGGATCAAAATTTCAATGATTTGTATAGTCATGACTCTCTTGTTGAAAATTCAAAAATTAACAAAAAATGTTTTTTCTATCGAAAAATGTCAATTATGATCATTTTTGGCTTATTTCTACTTAGTCCAGTCATTAAGGATCTCTATGTATTCATTTTGACTTACTTGGATCAAAATTTCAATGATTTGTATAGTCATGCCTATCATGTTGAAAAATCGAAAATTTTCAAAAAATGTTTTTCTATCGAAAAATGTTAAATTTGATCATTTTTGGCTTATTTATACTTAGTCCAGTCATAAAGGACCTCTATGTATACATTTTGACTTACTTGGATCAAAATTTCAATGATTTGTATAGTCATGACATTCTAGTTGAAAAATCGAAAATTTTCAAAAAATGTTTTTTTCTATCGAAAAATGTCAAATTTGATCATTTTTGGCTAATTTATACTTAGTCCAGTCATAAAGGACCTCTATGTACACATTTTGACTTACATGGATCAAAATTTCAATGATTTGTATAGTCATGACTCTCTTGTTGAAAATTCAAAAATTTTCAAAAAATGTTTTTTCTATCGAAAAATGTCAAATTTGATCATTTTTGGCTTATTTCTACTTAGTCCAGTCATAAAGGACCTCTATGTATACATTTTGACTTACTTGGATCAAAATTTCAATGATTTGCATTGTCATGCCTCTCATGTTGAAAAACGAAAATTTTCAAAAAATGTTTTTTTCTATCGAAAAATGTTTAATTTGATCATTTTTGGCTTATTTCTACTTAGTCCAGTCATAAAGGACCTCTATGTATACATTTTGACTTACTTGGATCAAAATTTCAATGATTTGTATAGTCATGACTCTCATGTTGAAAAATCGAAAATTTTCAAAAAATGTTTTTCTATCGAAAAATGTCAAATTTGATCATTTTTGGCTTATTTATACTTAGTTCAGTCATAAAGGACCTCTATGTATACATTTTGACTTACTTGGATCAAAATTTCAATGATTTGTATAGTCATGACTCTCATGTTGTAAAATCGGAAATTTTCAAAAAATGTTTTTTTCTATCGAAAAATGTCAAATTTGATCATTTTTTTCTTATTTATACTTAGTCCAGTCATAAGGGACCTCTTTGTATACATTTTGACTTACTTGGATCAAAATTTCAATGATTTGTATAGTCATGACATTCTAGTTGAAAAATCGAAAATTTTCAAAATAGGATTCTTCTATCGAAAAATGTCATATTTGATCATTTTTGGCTTATTTATACTTAGTCCAGTCATAAAGGACCTCTATGTATACATTTTGACTTACTTGGATCAAAATTTCAATGATTTGTATAGTCATGACTCTCATGTTCAAAAATCGAAAATTTAAAAAAAAATGTTTTTTCTATCAAAAATGTCAAATTTGATCATTTTTGGCTTATTTCTACTTAGTCCAGTCGTAAAGGACCTCTATGTATACATTTTGACTTACTTGGATCAAAATTTCAATGATTTGTATAGTCATGACATTTTAGTTGTAAAATCGGAAATTTTCAAAAAATGTTTTTTTCTATCGAAAAATGTCAAATTTGATCATTTTTGGCTTATTTATACTTAGTCCAGTCATAAAGGACCTCTATGTATACATTTTGACTTACTTGGATCAAAATTTTAATGATTTGTATAGTCATGACATTCTAGTTGTAAAATCGGAAATTTTCAAAAAATGTTTTTTCTATCGAAAAATGTCAAATTTGATCATTTTTGGCTAATTTATACTTAGTCCAGTCATAAAGGACCTCTTTGTTCACATTTTTACTTACATGGATCAAAATTTCAATGATTTGTATAGTCATGACTCTCTTGTTGAAAAATCAAAAATTTTCAAAAAATGTTTTTTCTATCGAAAAATGTCAATTATGATCATTTTTGGCTTATTTCTACTTAGTCCAGTCATTAAGGATCTCTATGTATTCATTTTGACTCTATGTATTCATTTTGACTTACTTGGATCAAAATTTCAATGATTTGTATAGTCATGCCTATCATGTTGAAAAATCGAAAATTTTCAAAAAATGTTTTTTCTTTCGAAAAATGTTAAATTTGATCATTTTTGGCTTATTTATACTTAGTCCAGTCATAAAGGACCTCTATGTATACATTTTGTCTTACTTGGATCAAAATTTCAATGATTTGTATAGTCATGACATTCTAGTTGAAAAATCGAAAATTTTCAAAAAATGTTTTTTCTATCGAAAAATGTCAAATTTGATCATCTTTGGCTTATTTATACTTAATCCAGTCATAAAGGACCTCTATGTACACATTTTGACTTACTTAGATCAAAATTTCAATGATTTGTATAGTCATGGTTCTCATGTTGAAAACTCGAAAATTTTCAAAAAATGTTTTTTCTATCGAAAAATGTCAAATTTGATCATTTTTGGCTTATTTCTACTTAGTCCAGTCATAAAGGACCTCTATGTACACATTTTGACTTACTTAGATCAAAATTTCAATGATTTGTATAGTCATGGCTCTCATGTTGAAAACTCGAAAATTTTCAAAAAATGTTTTTTCTATCGAAAAATGTCAAATTTGATCATTTTTTGCTTATTTCTACTTAGTCCAGTCATAAAGTACCTCTATGTATACATTTTGACTTACTTGGATCAAAATTTCAATGTTTTGTATAGTCATGCCTCTCATGTTGAAAAATCGAAAATTTTCAAAAAATGTTTTTTCTATCGAAAAATGTTAAATTTGATCATTTTTGGCTTATTTATACTTAGTCCAGTCATAAAGGACCTCTATGTATACATTTTGACTTACTTGGATCAAAATTTCAATGATTTGTATAGTGATGACATTTTAGTTGTAAAATCGGAAATTTTCAAAAAATGATTCTTCTATCGAAAAATGTCATATTTGATCATTTTTGTCTTATTTATACTTAGACCAGTCATGAAGGACCTCTATGTATACATTTTGACTTACTTGGATCAAAATTTCAATGATTTGTATAGTCATGCCTCTCATGTTGAAAAATCGAAAATTTTCAAAAAATGTTTTTTCTATCGAAAAATGTTAAATTTGATCATTTTTGGCTTATTTATACTTAGTCCAGTCATAAAGGACCTCTATGTATACATTTTGACTTGCTTGGATCAAAATTTCAATGATTTGTATAGTCATGACATTCTAGTTGAAAAATCGAAAATTTTCAAAAAATGTTTTTTCTATCGAAAAATGTCAAATTTGATCATTTTTGGCTTATTTATACTGAATCCAGTCATAAAGGACCTCTTTGTATACATTTTGACTTACTTGGATCAAAATTTCAATGATTTGTATAGTCATGACATTCTAGTTGAAAAATCGAAAATTTTCAAAAAATGTTTTTTCTATCGAAAAATGTCAAATTTGATCATCTTTGGCTTATTTATACTTAGTCCAGTCATAAAGGACCTCTATGTACACATTTTGACTTACTTAGATCAAAATTTCAATGATTTGTATAGTCATGGCTCTCATGTTGAAAAATCGAAAATTTTCAAAAAATGTTTTTTCTATCGAAAAATGTTAAATTTGATCATTTTTGGCTTATTTATACTTATTCCAGTCATAAAGGACCTCTTTGTATACATTTTGACTTACTTGAATCAAAATTACAATGATTTGTATAGTCATGACATTTTAGTTGTAAAATCGGAAATTTTCAAAAAATGATTCTTCTATCGAAAAATGTCATATTTGATCATTTTTGGCTTATTTATACTTAGACCAGTCATAAAGGACCTCTATGTATTCATTTTGACTTACTTGGATCAAAATTTCAATGATTTGTATAGTCATGCCTCTCATGTTGAAAAATCGAAAATTTTCAAAAAATGTTTTTTTCTATCGAAAAATGTTAAATTTGATCATTTTTGGCTTATTTATACATAGTCCAGTCATAAAGGACCTCTATGCATACATTTTGACTTGCTTGGATCAAAATTTCAATGATTTGTTTAGTCATGACATTCTAGTTGAAAAATCGAAAATTTTCAAAAAATGTTTTTTCTATCGAAAAATGTCAAATTTGATCATTTTTGGCTTATTTATACTGAATCCAGTCATAAAGGACCTCTATGTATACATTTTGACTTACTTGAATCAAAATTTCAATGATTTGTATAGTCATGACATTTTAGTTGTAAAATCGGAAATTTTCACAAAATGTTTTTTCTATCGAAAAATGTCAAATTTGATCATTTTTTGGCTTATTTATACTTAGTCCAGTCATAAAGGACCTCTATGTATACATTTTGACTTACTTGGATCAAAATTTCAATGATTTGTATAGTCATGACATTCTAGTTGTAAAATCGGAAATTTTCAAAAAATGTTTTTTCTATCGAAAAATGTCAAATTTGATCATTTTTGGCTTATTTCTACTAAGTCCAGTCATAAAGGACCTCTATGTATACATTTTGACTTACTTGGATCAAAATTTCAATGATTTGTATAGTCATGACATTCTAGTTGTAAAATCGGAAATTTTCAAAAAATGTTTTTTCTATCGAAAAATGTCAAATTTGATCATTTTTGGCTTATTTCTACTTAGTCCAGTCATAAAGGACCTCTATGTATACATTTTGACTTACTTGGATCAAAATTTCAAAGATTTGTATAGTCATGCCTCTCATGTTCAAAAATCGAAAATTTTCAAAAAATGTTTTTTCTATCGAAAAATGTCAAATTTGATCATTTTTGGCTTATTTATACTTAATCCAGTCATAAAGAACCTCTATGTATACATTTTGACTTACTTGGATCAAAATTTCAATGATTTGTATAGTCATGACTCTCATGTTGAAAAATCGAAAATTTTCAAAAAATGTTTTTTCTATCGAAAAATGTCAAATTTGATCATTTTTGGCCTATTTATACTTAGTCCAGTCATAAAGGACCTCTATGTATACATTTTGACTTACTTGGATCAAAATTTCAATGATTTGTATAGTCATGACTCTCATGTTGTAATTCGGAAATTTTCAAAAAATGTTTTTTTCTATCGAAAAATGTCAAATTTGATCATTTTTGGCTTATTTATACTTAGTCCAGTCATAAAGGACCTCTATGTATACATTTTGAATTACTTGGATTAAAATTTCAATGATTTGTATAGTCATGACCTTCTAGTTGAAAAATCGAAAATTTTCAGAAAATGATTCTTCTATCGAAAAATGTCATATTTGATCATTTTTGGCTTATTTATATTTAGTCCAGTCATTAAGGACCTCTATGTATACATTTTGACTTACTTGGATCAAAATTTCAATGATTTGTATACTCATGACATTCTAGTTGAAAAATCGGAAATTTTCAAAAAATGTTTTTACTATCGAAAAATGTCAAATTTGTTCAATTTTGGCTTATTTCTACTCATTCCAGTCATAAAGGACCTCTATGCATACATTTTGACTTACTTGGATCAAAATTTCAATGATTTGTATAGGCATGACTCTCATGTTGAAGAATCGAAAATTTTCAAAAAATGTTTTTTCTATCGAAAAATGTCAAATTTGATCATTTTTGGCTTATTTCTACTTAGTCCAGTCATAAAGGACCTCTATGTATACATTTTGACTTACTTGGATCAAAATTTCAATGATTTGTATAGTCACGACTCTCATGTTGAAAAATCGAAAATTTTCAAAAAATGATTTTTCTATCGAAAATGTCAAATTTGTTAATTTTTGGCTTATTTATACTTAGTCCAGACATAAAGGACCTCTATGTATACATTTTGACTTACTTGGATCAAAATTTCAATGATTTGTATGGTCATGACTCTCATGTTCAAAACTCGAAAATTAAAAAAAATATAATTTTTCTATCGAAAAATGTCAAATTTGATCATTTTTAGCTTATTTCTACTTAGTCCAGTCATAAAGGACCTCTATGTATACATTTTGACCTACTTGGATCAAAATTTCAATAATTTTTAGAGTCATGACTCTCATGTTAAAAAATCGAAAATTTTCAAAAAATGATTTTTCTATCGAAAAATGTCAAATTTGATCATTGTTGGCTTATTTATACTTAATCCAGACATAAAGGACCTCTATGTATACATTTTGACTTACTTAGATCAAAATTTCAATGATTTGTATAGTCATGACTCTCATGTTGAAAAATCCAAAATTTTCAAAAAATGTTTTTTCTATCGAAAAATGTCAAATTTGATCATTTTTGGCTTATTTATACTTAGTCCAGTCATAAAGGACCTCTATGTATACATTTTGACTTACTTGGATCAAAATTTCAATGATTTGTATAGTCATGACTCATGTTGAAAAATCGAAAATTTTCAAAAAATGTTTTTTCTATCGACAAATATCAAATTTGATCATTTTTGGCTTATTTATACTTAGTCCAGTCATAAAGGACCTCTATGTATACATTTTGACTTACTTGGATCAAAATTTCAATGATTTGTATACTCATGACATTCTAGTTGAAAAATCGGAAATTTTCAAAAAATGTTTTTTCTATCGAAAAATGTCAAATTTGTTCAATTTTGGCTTATTTATATTTAGTCCAGTCATAAAGGACCTCTATGTATACATTTTGACTTACTTGGATCAAAATTTCAATGATTTGTATACTCATGACATTCTAGTTGAAAAATCGGAAATTTTCAAAAAATGTTTTTACTATCGAAAAATGTCAAATTTGTTCAATTTTGGCTTATTTCTACTCAGTCCAGTCATAAAGGACCTCTATGCATACACTTTGACTTACTTGGATCAAAATTTCAATGATTTGTATAGTCATGACTCTCATGTTGAAGAATCGAAAATTTTCAAAAAATGTTTTTTCTATCGAAAAATGTCAAATTTGATCATTTTTGGCTTATTTCTACTTAGTCCAGTCATAAAGAACCTCTATGTATACATTTTGACTTACTTGGATCAAAATTTCAATGATTTGTATAGTCATGACATTTTTGTTGTAAAATCGGAAATTTTCAAAAAATGTTTTTTCTATCGAAAAATGTCAAATTTGATCATTTTTGGCTTATTTATACTTAATCCAGTCATAAAGGACCTCTATGTATACATTTTGACTTACTTGGATCAAAATTTCAATGATTTGTATAGTCATGACTCTCATGTTGAAAAATCGAAAATTTTCAAAAAATGTTTTTTCTATCGACAAATATCAAATTTGATCATTTTTGGCTTATTTATACTTAGTCCAGTCATAAAGGACCTCTATGTATACATTTTGACTTACTTGGATCAAAATTTCAATGATTTGTATACTCATGACATTCTAGTTGAAAAATCGGAAATTTTCAAAAAATGTTTTTTTCTATCGAAAAATGTCAAATTTGTTCAATTTTGGCTTATTTCTACTCAGTCCAGTCATAAAGGACCTCTATGCATACATTTTGACTTACTTGGATCAAAATTTCAATGATTTGTATAGTCATGACTCTCATGTTGAAAAATCGAAAATTTTCAAAAAATGTTTTTTCTATCGAAAAATGTCAAATTTGATCATTTTTGGCTTATTTCTACTTAGTCCAGTCATAAAGGACCTCTATGTATACATTTTGACTTACTTGGATCAAAATTTCAATGATTTGTATAGTCTTGACATTTTAGTTGTAAAATCGGAAATTTTCAAAAAATGTTTTTTCTATCGAAAAATGTCAAATTTGATCATTTTTGGCTAATTTATACTTAATCCAGTCATAAAGGACCTCTATGTACACATTTTGACTTACATGGATCAAAATTTCAATGATTTGCATAGTCATGACTCTCTTGTTGAAAAATCGAAAATATTCAAAAAATGTTTTTTCTATCGAAAAATGTCAAATTTGATCATTTTTGGCTTATTTATACTTAGTCCAGTCATAAAGGACCTCTATGTATACATTTTGTCTTACTTGGATCAAAATTTCAATAATTTGTATAGTCATGACTCTCATGTTGAAAAATCGAAAATTTTCAAAAAATGATTTTTCTATCGAAAAATGTCAAATTTGATCATTTTTGACTTATTTATACTTAGTCCAGTCATAAAGGACCTCTATGTATACATTTTGACTTACTTGGATCAAAATTTCAATGATTTGTATAGTCATGACTCTCATGTTGAAAAATCGAAAATTTTAAAAAATTGGTTTTTCTATCGAAAAATGTCAAATTTGATCATTTTTGGCTTATTTATACTTAGTCCAGTCATAAAGGACCTCTATGTATACATTTTGACTTACTTGGATCAAAATTTCAATGATTTGTATAGTCATGACATTCTAGTTGTAAAGTCAGAAATTTTCAAAAAATGTTTTTTCTATCGAAAAATGTCAAATTTGATCATTTTTGGCTTATTTATACTTAGTCCAGTCATAAAGGACCTCTATGGATACATTTTGACTTATTTGGATCAAAATTTCAATGATTTGTATAGTCATGACCCTCATGTTGAAAAATCGAAAATTTTCAAAAAATGTTTTTTCTATCGAAAAATGTCAAATTTGATCATTTTTGGCTAATTTATACTTAGTCCAGTCATAAAGGACCTCTATGTACACATTTTGACTTACATGGATCAAAATTTCAATGATTTGTATAGTCATGACATTTTAGTTGTAAAATCGGAAATTTTAAAAAAATGTTTTTTCTATCGAAAAATGTCAAATTTGATCATTTTTGGCTAATTTATACTTAGTCCAGTCATAAAGGACCTCTATGTACACATTTTTACTTACATGGATCAAAATTTCAATGATTTGCATAGTCATGACTGACTCTCTTGTTGAAAAATCAAAAATTTTCAAAAAATGTTTTTTCTATCGAAAAAAGTCAAATTTGATCATTTTTGGCTTATTTATACTTAGTCCAGTCATAAAGGACCTCTATGTATACATTTTGACTTACTTGGATCAAAATTTCAATGATTTGTATAGTCATGACTCTCATGTTGAAAAATCGAAAATTTTAAAAAATTGTTTTTTCTATCGAAAAATGTCAAATTTGATCATTTTTGGCTTATTTATACTTAGTCCAGTCATAAAGGACCTCTATGTATACATTTTGACTTACTTGGATCAAAATTTCAATGATTTGTATAGTCATGACTCTCATGTTGAAAAATCGAAAATTTAAAAAAATTGGTTTTTCTATCGAAAAATGTCAAATTTGATCATTTTTGGCTTATTTATACTTAGTCCAGTCATAAAGGACCTCTATGTATACATTTTGACTTACTTGGATCAAAATTTCAATGATTTGTATAGTCATGACATTCTAGTTGTAAAGTCAGAAATTTTCAAAAAATGTTTTTTCTATCGAAAAATGTCAAATTTTATCATTTTTGGCTTATTTATACTTAGTCCAGTCATAAAGGACCTCTATGGATACATTTTGACTTACTTGGATCAAAATTTCAATGATTTGCATAGTCATGACTCTCATGTTGAAAAATCGAAAATTTTCAAAAAATGTTTTTTTCTATCGAAAAATGTCAAATTTGATCATTTTTGGCTAATTTATACTTAGTCCAGTCATAAAGGACCTCTATGTACACATTTTGACTTACATGGATCAAAATTTCAATGATTTGTATAGTCATGACTCTCTTGTTGAAAAATCGAAAATTTTCAAAAAATGTTTTTTCTATCGAAAAATGTCAAATTTGATCATTTTTGGCTTATTTCAACTTAGTCCAGTCATAAAGTACCTCTATGTATACATTTTGACTTGCCTGGATCAAAATTTCAATGATTTGTATAGTCATGCCTCTCATGTTGAGAAATCGAAAATTTTCATAAAATGTTTTTTCTATCGAAAAATGTTAAATTTGATCATTTTTGGCTTATTTATACTTAGTCCAGTCATAAAGGACCTCTATGTACACATTTTTACTTACATGGATCAAAATTTCAATGATTTGCATAGTCATGACTCTCTTGTTGAAAAATCAAAAATTTTCAAAAAATGTTTTTTTCTATCGAAAAAAGTCAAATTTGATCATTTTTGGCTAATTTATACTTAGTCCAGTCATAAAGGACCTCTATGTACACATTTTTACTTACATGGATCAAAATTTCAATGATTTGCATAGTCATGACTCTCTTGTTGAAAAATCAAAAATTTTCAAAAAATGTTTTTTCTATCGAAAAAAGTCAAATTTGATCATTTTTGGCTTATTTATACTTAGTCCAGTCATAAAGGACCTCTATGTATACATTTTGACTTACTTGGATCAAAATTTCAATGATTTGTATAGTCATGACATTCTAATTGTAAAGTCAGAAATTTTCAAAAAATGTTTTTTCTATCGAAAATTGTCAAATTTGATCATTTTTGGCTTATTTATACTTAGTCCAGTCATAAAGGACCTCTATGTATACATTTTGACTTACTTGGATCAAAATTTCAATGATTTGTATTGTCATGACATTCTAGTAGTAAAATCAGAAATTTTCAAAAAATGTTTTTTCTATCGAAAAATGTCAAATTTGATCATTTTTGGCTTATTTATACTTAGTCCAGTCATAAAGGACCTCTATGGATACATTTTGACTTACATGGATCAAAATTTCAATGATTTGCATAGTCATGACTCTCTTGTTGAAAAATCAAAAATTTTCAAAAAATGTTTTTTCTATCGAAAAAAGTCAAATTTGATCATTTTTGGCTAATTTATACTTAGTCCAGTCATAAAGGACCTCTATGTACACATTTTTACTTACATGGATCAAAATTTCAATGATTTGCATAGTCATGACTCTCTTGTTGAAAAATCAAAAATTTTCAAAAAATGTTTTTCTATCGAAAAAAGTCAAATTTGATCATTTTTGGCTTATTTATACTTAGTCCAGTCATAAAGGACCTCTATGTATACATTTTGACTTACTTGGATCAAAATTTCAATGATTTGTATAGTCATGACATTCTAATTGTAAAGTCAGAAATTTTCAAAAAATGTTTTTTTCTATCGAAAATTGTCAAATTTGATCATTTTTGGCTTATTTATACTTAGTAGTGTCATAAAGGACCTCTATGTATACATTTTGACTTACTTGGATCAAAATTTCAATGATTTGTATTGTCATGACATTCTAGTAGTAAAATCAGAAATTTTCAAAAAATGTTTTTTCTATCGAAAAATGTCAAATTTGATCATTTTTGGCTTATTTATACTTAGTCCAGTCATAAAGGACCTCTTTGGATACATTTTGACTTACTTGGATCAAAATTTCAATGATTTGTATAGTCATGACTCTCATGTTGAAAAATCGAAAATTTTCAAAAAATGTTTTTTCTATCGAAAAATGTCAAATTTGATCATTTTTGGCTTATTTCTACTTAGTCCAGTCATAAAGGACCTCTATGTATACATTTTGACTTACCTGGATCAAAATTTCAATGATTTGTATAGTCATGCCTCTCATGTTGAAAAATCGAAAATTTTCATAAAATGTTTTTTCTATCGAAAAATGTTAAATTTGATCATTTTTGGCTTATTTATACTTAGTCCAGTCATAAAGGACCTCTTTGTATACATTTTGACTTACTTGGATCAAAATTTCAATGATTTGCATAGTCATGACATTCTAGTTGAAAAATCGAAAATTTTCAAAAAATGTTTTTTCTATCGAAAAATGTCAAATTTGATCATTTTTGGATTATTTATACTTAGTCCAGTCATAAAGGACCTCTATGTATACATTTTGACTTACTTGGATCAAAATTTCAATGATTTGTATAAGCATGACATTTTAGTTGTAAAATCGGAAATTTTCAAAAAAAGTTTTTTCTATCGAAAAGTGTCAAATTTGATCATTTTTGGCTAATTTATACTTAGTCCAGTCATAAAAGACCTCTATGTACACATTTTGACTTACATGGATCAAAATTTCAATGATTTGTATAGTCATGACTCTCTTGTTGAAAAATCGAAAATTTTCAAAAAATGTTTTTTTATCCAAAAATGTCAAATTTGATCATTTTTGGCTTATTTTAACTTAGTCCAGTCATAAAAGACCTCTATGTATACATTTTGACTTACCTGGATCAAAATTTCAATGATTTGTATAGTCATGCCTCTCATGTTGAAAAATCGAAAATTTTCATAAAATGTTTTTTCTATCGAAAAATGTTAAATTTGATCATTTTTGGCTTATTTATACTTAGTCCAGTCATAAAGGACCTCTATGTATACATTTTGACTTTCTTGGATCAAAATTTCAATGATTTGCATAGTCATGACATTCTAGTTGAAAAATCGAAAATTTTCAAAAAATGTTTTTTTATCGAAAAATGTCAAATTTGATCATTTTTGGCTTATTTATACTTAGTCCAGTCATAAAGGACCTCTATGTATACATTTTGACTTACTTGGATCAAAATTTCAATGATTTGTATAGTCATGACATTTTAGATGTAAAATCGGAAATTTTCAAAAAATGTTTTTTCTATCGAAAAATGTCAAATTTGATCATTTTTGGCTAATATATACTTAGTCCAGTCATAAAGGACCTCTATGTATACATTTTGACTTACTTGGATCAAAATTTCAATGATTTGTATAGTCATGACATTCTAGTTGTAAAATCGGAAATTTTCAAAAAATGTTTTTTCTATCGAAAAATGTCAAATTTGTTCATTTTTGGCTTATTTCTACTTAGTCCAGTCATAAAGGACCTCTATGTAAACATTTTGAATTACTTGGATCAAAATTTCAATGATTTGTATAGTCATGACTCTCATGTTGAAAAATCGAAAATTTTCAAAAAATGTTTTTTCTATTTAAAAATGTCAAATTTGATCATTTTTGGCTTATTTCTACTTAGTCCAGTCATAAAGGACCTCTTTGTATACATTTTGACTTACTTGGATCAAAATTTCAATGATTTGTATAGTCATGACATTTTAGTTGTAAAATCGGAAATTTTCAAAAAATGTTTTTTTTTATCGAAAAATGTCAAATTTGATCATTTTTGGCTAATTTATACTTAGTCCAGTCATAAAGGACCTCTATGTACACATTTTGACTTACATGGATCAAAATTTCATTGATTTGTATAGTCATGACTCTCTTGTTGAAAAATCGAAAATTTTCAAAAAATGTTTTTTTATCGAAAAATGTCAAATTTGATCATTTTTGGCTTATTTATACTTAGTCCAGTCATAAAGGACCTCTATGTATACATTTTGACTTACTTGGATCAAAATTTCAATGATTTGTATAGTCATGACATTTTAGTTGTAAAATCGGAAATTTTCAAAAAATGTTTTTTCTATCGAAAAATGTCAAATTTGATCATTTTTGGCTAATATATACTTAGTCCAGTCATAAAGGACCTCTATGTATACATTTTGACTTACTTGGATCAAAATTTCAATGATTTGTATAGTCATGACATTTTAGTTGTAAAATCGGAAATTTTCAAAAAATGTTTTTTTTTATCGAAAAATGTCAAATTTGATCATTTTTGGCTAATTTATACTTAGTCCAGTCATAAAGGACCTCTATGTACACATTTTGACTTACATGGATCAAAATTTCATTGATTTGTATAGTCATGACTCTCTTGTTGAAAAATCGAAAATTTTCAAAAAATGTTTTTTCTATCGAAAAATGTCAAATTTGATCATTTTTGGCTTATTTATACTTAGTCCAGTCATTAAGGACCTCTATGTATACATTTGACTTACTTGGATCAAAATTTCAATGATTTGTATAGTCATGACATTCTAGTTGTAAAATCGAAAATTTTCAAAAAATGTTTTTTCTATCGAAAAATGTCAAATTTGTTCATTTTTGGCTTATTTCTACTTAGTCCAGTCATAAAGGACCTCTATGTAAACATTTTGAATTACTTGGATCAAAATTTCAATGATTTGTATAGTCATGACTCTCTTGTTGAAAAATCGAAAATTTTCAAAAAAAGTTTTTTCTATCGAAAAATGTCAAATTTGATCATTTTTGGTTTATTTCTACTTAGTCCAGTCAAAAAGGACCTCTATGTATACATTTTGACTTACTTGGATCAAAATTTCAATGATTTGTATAGTCATGCCTCTCATGTTGAAAAATCGTAAATTTTCAAAAAATGTTTTTTCTATCGAAAAATGTTAAATTTGATCATTTTTGGCTTATTTATACTTAGTCCAGTCATAAAGGACCTCTATGTATACATTTTGACTTACTTGGATCAAAATTTCAATGATTTGTATAGTCATGGCATTCTAGTTGAAAAATCGAAAATTTTCAAAAAATGTTTTATCTATCGAAAAATGTCAAATTTGATCATCTTTGGCTTATTTATACTTAGTCCAGTCATAAAGGACCTCTATGTATACATTTTGACTTACTTGGATCAAAATTTCAATGATTTGTATAGTCATGACTCTCATGTTGTAAAATCGAAAATTTTCAAAAAATGTTTTTTTTATCGAAAAATGTCAAATTTGATCATTTTTGGCTAATTTATACTTAGTCCAGTCATAGGGGACCTCTATGTACACATTTTGACTTACATGGATCAAAATTTCAATGATTTGTATAGTCATGACTCTCTTGTTGAAAAATCGAAAATTTTCAAAAAATGTTTTTTTCTATCGAAAAATGTCAAATTTGATCATTTTTGGTTTATTTCTACTTAGTCCAGTCATAAAGGACCTCTATGTATACATTCTGACTTACTTGGATCAAAATTTCAATGATTTGTATAGTCATGCCTCTCATGTTGAAAAATCGAAAATTTTCAAAAAATGTTTTTTCTATCGAAAAATGTTAAATTTGATCATTTTTGGCTTATTTATACTTAGTCCAGTCATAAAGGACCTCTATGTATACATTTTGACTTACTTGGATCAAAATTTCAATGATTTGTATGGTCATGGCATTCTAGTTGAAAAATCGAAAATTTTCAAAAAATGTTTTTTCTATCGAAAAATGTCAAATTTGATCATCTTTGGCTTATTTATACTTAGTCCAGTCATAAAGGACCTCTATGTATACATTTTGACTTACTTGGATCAAAATTTCAATGATTTGTATAGTCATGACATTTTAGTTGTAAACTCGGAAATTTTCAAATAATGTTTTTTCTATCGAAAAATGTCAAATTTGATCATTTTTGGCTAATTTTTACTTAGTCCAGTCATAAAGGACCTCTATGTATACATTTTGACTTACTTGGATCAAAATTTCAATGATTTGTATAGTCATGACTCTCATGTTGAAAAATCGAAAATTTTCAAAAAATGCTTTTTCTATCGAAAAATGTCAAATTTTATTATTATTGGCTTATTTATACTTAGTCCAGTCATAAAGGACCTCTATGTATACATTTTGACTTACTTGGATCAAAATTTCAATGATTTGTATAATCATGACTCTTATGTTGAAAAATCCAAAATTTTCAAAAAGTGATTTTTCTATCGAAAAATGTCAAATTTGATCATTTTTGGCTTATTTATACTTAGTCCAGTCATAAAGGACCTCTATGTATACATTTTGACTTACTTGGATCAAAATTTTAATGATTTGTATAGTCATGACTCTCATGTTGTAAAATCGAAAATTTTCAAAAAATGTTTTTTCTATCGAAAAATGTCAAATTTGATCGTTTTTGGCTTATTTATATTTAGTCCAGTCATAAAGGACCTCTATGTATACATTTGGACTTACTTGGATCAAAATTTCAATGATTTGTATAGTCATGACATTTTAGTTGTAAATTCGGGAAATTTTCAAAAAATGTTTTTTCTATCGAAAAATGTCAAATTTGATCATTTTTGGCTAATTTATACTTAGTCCAGTCACAAAGGACCTCTATGTATACATTTTGACTTACTTGGATCAAAATTTCAATGATTTGTATAGTCATGACTCTCATGTTGAAAAATCGAAAATTTTCAAAAAATGTTTTTTCTATCGAAAAATCTCAAATTTCATCATTTTTGGCTTATTTATGCTTAGTCCAGTCATAAAGGACCTCTATGTATACATTTTGACTTACTTGGATCAAAATTTCAATGATTTGTATAGTCATGACTCTCATGTTGTAAAATCGAAAATTTTCAAAAAATGTTTTTTCTATCGAAAAATGTCAAATTTGATTATTTTTGGCTTATTTATACTTAGTCCAGTCATAAAGGACCTCTATGTATACATTTTGACTTACTTGGATCAAAATTTCAATGATTTGTATAATCATGACTCTTATGTTGAAAAATCGAAAATTTTCAAAAAGTGATTTTTCTATCGAAAAATGTCAAATTTGATCACTTTTGGCTTATTTATACTTAGTCCAGTCATAAAGGACCTCTATGTATACATTTTGACTTATTTGGATCAAAATTTCAATGATTTGTATAGTCATGACTCTCATGTTGAAAAATCGAAAATTTTCAAAAAATGTTTTTATTATCGAAAAATGTCAAATTTGATCTTTTTGGCTTATTTATACTTAGTCCAGTCATAAAGGACCTCTATGTATACATTTTGACTTACTTGGATCAAAATTTCAATGATTTGTATAGTCATGACATTCTAGTTGTAAAATCGGAAATTTTCAAAAAATGTTTTTTCTATCGACACTGTCAAATTTGATCATTTTGGCTTATTTATACTTAGTCCAGTCATAAAGGACCTCTATGTATACATTTTGACTTACTTTGATCAAAATATCAATGATTTGTATAGTCATGACTCTTATGTTGAAAAATCGAAAATTTTCAAAAAGTGATTTTTCTATCGAAAAATGTCAAATTTGATCACTTTTGGCTTATTTATACTTAGTCCAGTCATAAAGGACCTCTATGTATACATTTTGACTTACTTGTATCAAAATTTCAATGATTTGTATAGTCATGACCTTCTTGTTGAAAAATCGAAAATTTTCAAAAAATGATTTCTATCGAAAAATGTCAAATTTGATCATTTTTGGCTTATTTGTACTTAGTCCAGTCACAAAGGACCTCTATGTATACATTTTGACTTACTTGGATCAAAATTTCAATGATTTGTATAGTCATGACTCTCATGTTGAAAAATCGAAAATTTTCAAAAAATGTTTTTTCTATCGAAAAATGTCAAATTTGATCATTTTTGGCTTATTTATACTTAGTCCAGTCATAAAGGACCTCTATGTATACATTTTGACTTACTTTGATCAAAATATCAATGATTTGTATAGTCATGACTCTCATGTTGAAAAATCGAAAATTTTCAAAAAATGTTTTTTCTATCGAAAAATGTCAAATTTTATCATTTTTGGCTTATTTATACTTAGTCCAGTCATTAAGGACCTCTATGTATATATTTTGACATACTTGGATCAAAATTTCAATGATTTGTATAGTCATGACTCTCATGTTGAAAAATCGAAAATTTCCAAAAATGTTTTTACTATCGAAAAATGTCAAATTTGATCATTTTTGGCTTATTTGTACTTAGTCCAGTCATAAAGGACCTCTATGTATACATTTTGACTTACTTGGATCAAAATTTCAATGATTTGTATAGTCATGACATTCTTGTTGAAAAATCGAAAATTTTCAAAAAATGTTTTTTCTATCGAAAAATGTCAAATTTGATCATTTTTGGCTTATTTATACTTAGTCCAGTCATAAAGGACCTCTATGTATACATTTTGACTTACTTTGATCAAAATATCAATGATTTGTATAGTCATGACTCTCATGTTGAAAAATCGAAAATTTTCAAAAAATGTTTTTTCTATCGAAAAATGTCAAATTTGATCATTTTTGCTTATTTATACTTAGTCCAGTCATAAAGGACCTCTATGTATACATTTTGACTTACTTGTATCAAAATTTCAATGATTTGTATAGTCATGACCTTCTTGTTGAAAAATCGAAAATTTTCAAAAAATGATTTCTATCGAAAAATGTCAAATTTGATCATTTTTGGCTTATTTGTACTTAGTCCAGTCACAAAGGACCTCTATGTATACATTTTGACTTACTTGGATCAAAATTTCAATGATTTGTATAGTCATGACATTCTTGTTGAAAAATCGAAAATTTTCAAAAAATGTTTTTTCTATCGAAAAATGTCAAATTTGATAATTTTTGGCTCATTTGTACTTAGTCCAGTCATAAAGGACCTCTATGTATACATTTTGACTTACTTGGATCAAAATTTCAATGATTTTTATAGTCATGACATTCTTGTTGAAAAATTGAAAATTTTCAAAAAATGTTTTTTCTATCGAAAAATGTCAAATTTGATCATTTTTGGCTTATTTCTACTTAGTCCAGTCATAAAGAACCTCTATGATTACATTTTGACTTACTTGGATCAAAATTTCAATGATTTGTATAGTCATTACATTCTTCTTTAAAAATCGAAAATTTTCAAAAAATGTTTTTTCTATCGAAAAATGTCAAATTTGAACATTTTTGTCTTATTTATACTTAGTCCAGTCATAAAAGACCTCTATGTATACATTTTGACTTACTTGGATCAAAATTTCAATGATTTGTATAGTCATGACTCTCATGTTGAAAAATCGAAAATTTTCAAAAAATGTTTTTTCTATCGAAAAATGTCAAATTTGATCATTTTTTACTTATTTATACTTAGTCCAGTCATTAAGGACCTCTATGTATACATTTTGACATACTTGGATCAAAATTTCAATGATTTGTATAGTCATGATTCTCATGTTGAAAAATCGAAAATTTCCAAAAATGTTTTTACTATCGAAAAATGTCAAATTTGATCATTTTTGGCTTATTTGTACTTAGTCCAGTCATAAAGGACCTCTATGTATACATTTTGACTTACTTGGATCAAAATTTCAATGATTTGTATAGTCATGACATTCTTGTTGAAAAATCGAAAATTTTCAAAAAATGTTTTTTCTATCGAAAAATGTCAAATTTGATCATTTTTGGCTTATTTATACTTAGTCCAGTCACAAAGGACTTTTATGTATACATTTTGACTTACTTGGATCAAAATTTCAATAATTATTATTGTCATGACATTTTAATTGTAAAATTGAAAATTTTCAAAAAAAGTTTTTTCTTTCGAAAAATGTCAAATTTGATCATTTTTGGCTTATTTATACTTAATCCAGTCATTAAGGACCTCTATGTATACATTTTGACTTACTTGGATCAAAATTTCAATGATTTGTATAGTCATGTTGAAAAATCGAAAATTTTCAAAAAATGTTTTTTCTATCGAAAAATGTCAAATTTGATCATTTTTGGCCTATTTCTACTTAGTCCAGTCATAAAGGACCTCTATGCTTACATTTTGACTTACTTGGATAAAAATTTCAATAATTATTATTGTCATGACATTTTATTGTAAAATTGAAAATTTTCAAAAAATGTTTTTTCTATCGAAAAAGGTCAAATTTGATCATTTTTGGCTTATTTATACTTAGTCCAGTCATAAAGGATCTCTAGGTATACATTTTGACTTACTTGGATCAAAATTTCAATGATTTGTATAGCCATGAAATTCTAGTTGTAAAATCGGAAATTTTCAAAAAATGTTTTTTCTATCGAAAAATGTCAATTTTGATCATTTTTGGCTTATTTATACTTAGTCCAGTCATAAAGGACCTTTATGTATACATTTTGACTTACTTGGATCAAAATTTCAATAATTATTATAGTCATGACATTTTAGTTGTAAAATCGGAAATTTTCAAAAAATGTTTTTTCTATCGAAAAATGTTAAATTTGTTCATTTTTGGCTTCTTTCTACTTAGTCCTGTCATAAAGGACCTCTATGTATACATTTTGACTTACTTGGATTCAAAATTTCAATGATTTGTATAGTCATGACATTTTAGTTGTAAAATCGAAAATTTTCAAAAAATTTTTTTTCTTTCGAAAAATGTCAAATTTGATCATTTTTGGCTTATTTATACTTAATCCAGTCATAAAGGACCTCTATGTATGCATTTTGACTTACTTGGATCAAAATTTCAATGATTTGTATAGTCATGTTGAAAAATCGAAAATTTTCAAAAAATGTTTTTTCTATCGAAAAATGTCAAATTTGATCATTTTTAGCCTATTTCTACTTAGTCCAGTCATAAAGGACCTCTTTGCTTACATTTTGACTTACTTGGATCAAAATTTCAATGATTTGTATGGTCGTGACTCTCTTGTTGAAAAATCGAAAATTTTCAAAAAATGTTTTTTCTATCGAAAAATGTCAAATTTGATCATTTTTGGCCCTTTTATACTAGGTCCAGTCATAAAGGACCTCTGTGTATACATTTTGACTTATTTGGATCGAAATTTCAATGATTTGTATAGTCATGACCTTCTTGTTGAAAAATCGAAAATTTTCAAAAAATGATTTCTCTCGGAAAATGTCAAATTTGATCATTTTTGGCTTATTTGTACTTAGTCCAGTCACAAAGACCCTCTTTGTATACATTTTGACTTACTTGGATCAAAATTTCAATGATATGTATAGTCATGACTCTCATGTTGAAAAATCGAAAATTTTCAAAAAATGTTTTTACTATCGAAAAATGTCAAATTTGATCATTTTTGGCTCATTTATACTTAGTCCAGTCATATAGGACCTCTATGTATACGTTTGACTTACTTGGATCAAAATTTCAATGATTTGTATAGTCATGACATTCTAGTTGTAAAATCGGAAATTTTCAAAGAATGTTTTTTCTATCGAAAAATGTCAAATTTGATCATTTTTGGCTTATTTATACTTGGTCCAGTCATATAGGACCTCTATGTATACATTTTGACTTACTTGGATCAAAATTTCAATGATTTGTATAGTCATGACTCTCATGTTGAAAAATCGAAAATTTTCAAAAAATGTTTTTTCTATCGAAAAATGTCAAATATGATCATTTTTGGCTTATTTCTACTTATTCCAGTCATAAAGGACTATGTATACATTTTGACTTACTTGGATCAAAATTTCAATGATTTGTATAGTCATGAAATTCTAGTTGTAAAATCGGAAATTTTCAAAAAATGGTTTTTTCGATCGAAAAATGTCAAATTTGATCATTTTTGGCTTATTTATACTTGGTCCAGTCATAAAGGACCTCTATGTATACATTTTGACTTACTTGGATCAAAATTTCAATGATTGGTATAGTCATGACTCTCATGTTGAAAAATCGAAAATTTTCAAAAAATGTTTTTTTTATCGAAAAATGTCAAATTTGATCATTTTTGGCTTATTTATACTTAGTCCATTCATAAAGGACCTCTATGTATACATTTTGACTTACTTGGATCAAAATTTCAATGATTTGTATAGTCGTGAAATTCTAGTTGTAAAATCGGAAATTTTCAAAAAATGTTTTTTCTATCGAAAAATGTGAAATTTGATCATTTTTGGCTTATTTATACTTAGTCCAGTCATAAAGGACCTCTTTGTATACATTTTGATTTACTTGGATCAAAATTTCAATGATTTGTATAGTCATGACTCTAATGTTGAAATATTGATAATTGCCAAAAATGTTTTTTCTATCGAAAAATGTCAAATTTGATAATTTTTGGCTTATTTCTACTTAGTCCAGTCATAAAGGACTATGTATACATTTTGACTTACTTGGATCAAAATTTCAATGATTTGTATAGTCATGACATTCTAGTTGTAAAATCGGAAATTTTCAAAAAATGTTTTTTCTATCGAAAAATGTCAAATTTGATCATTTTTGGCTTATTTATACTTAGTCCAGTCATATAGGATCTCTTTGTATACATTTTGACTTACTTGGATCAAAATTTCAATGATTTGTATAGTCATGACTCTCATGTTGAAAAATCGAAAATTTTCAAAAAATGTTTTTTCTATCGAAAAATGTCAAATATGATCATTTTTGGCTTATTTCTACTTAGTCCAGTCATAAAGGACTATGTATACATTATGACTTACTTGGATCAAAATTTCAATGATTTGTATAGTCATGAAATTCTAGTTGTAAAATCAAAAATTTTCAAAAAATGGTTTTTTCTATCGAAAAATGTCAAATTTGATCATTTTTGGCTTATTTATACTCAGTCCAGTCATAAAGGACCTCTATGTATGCATTTTGACTTACTTGGATCAAAATTTCAATGATTTGTATAGTCATGAAATTCTAGTTGTAAAATCGGAAATTTTCAAAAAATGTTTTTTCTATCGAAAAATGTCAATTTTGATCATTTTTGGCTTATTTATACTTAGTCCAGTCATAAAAGACCTTTATGTATACATTTTGACTTACTTGGATCAAAATTTCAATAATTATTATAGTCATGACATTTTAGTTGTAAAATCGGAAATTTTCAAAAAATGTTTTTTCTATCGAAAAATGTTAAATTTGTTCATTTTTGGCTTCTTTCTACTTAGTCCAGTCATAAAGGACCTCTATGTATACATTTTGACTTACTTGGATTCAAAATTTCAATGATTTGTATAGTCATGACATTTTAGTTGTAAAATCGAAAATTTTCAAAAAATGTTTTTTCGTTTGAAAAATGTCAAATTTGAACATTTTTGGCTTATTTATACTTAATCCAGTCATAAAGGACCTCTATGTATACATTTTGACTTACTTGGATCAAAATTTCAATGATTTGTATAGTCATGTTGAAAAATCGAAAATTTTCAAAAAATGTTTTTTTTATCGAAAAATGTCAAATTTGATCATTTTTGGCTTATTTATACTTTGTCCATTCATAAAGGACCTCTATGTATACATTTTGACTTACTTGGATCAAAATTTCAATGATTTGTATAGTCGTGAAATTCTAGTTGTAAAATCGGAAATTTTCAAAAAATGTTTTTTCTATCGAAAAATGTCAAATTTGATCATTTGTGGCTTATTTATACTTAGTCCAGTCATAAAGGACCTCTATGTATACATTTTGACTTACTTGGATCAAAATTTCAATGATTTGTATAGTCATGACATTCTAGTTGTAAAATCGGAAATTTTCAAAAAATGTTTTTTCTATCGAAAAATGTCAAATTTCATCATTTTTGGCTTATTTATACTTAGTCCAGTCATAAAGGACCTCTTTGTATACATTTTGATTTACTTGGATCAAAATTTCAATGATTTGTATAGTCATGACTCTAATGTTGAAATATCGATAATTGCCAAAAATGTTTTTTCTATCGAAAAATGTCAAATTTGATAATTTTTGGCTTATTTCTACTTAGTCCAGTCATAAAGGACTATGTATACATTTTGACTTACTTGGATCAAATTTTCAATGATTTGTATAGTCATGACTCTCATGTTGAAAAAAAAAAAATTTTCAAAAAATGTTTTTTCTATCGAAAAATGTCAAATTTGATCATTTTTGGCTTATTTATACTTAGTCCAGTCATAAAGGACCTCAATGTATACATTTTGACTTACTTGGATCAAAATTTCAATGATTTGTATAGTCATGACATTCTAGTTGTAAAATCGGAAATTTTCAAAAAATGTTTTTTCTATCGAAAAATGTCAAATTTGATCATTTTTGGCTTATTTATACTTAGTCCAGTCATAAAGGACCTCTTTGTATACATTTTGATTTACTTGGATCAAAATTTCAATGATTTGTATAGTCATGACTCTAATGTTGAAATATCGATAATTGCCAAAAATGTTTTTTCTATCGAAAAATGTCAAATTTGATCATTTTTAGCTTATTTATACTTAGTCCAGTCATGAAGGACCTCTATGTATACATTTTGACTTACTTGGATCAAAATTTCAATGATTTGTATAGTCATGACTCTCATGTTGAAAAATAGAAAATTTTCAAAAAATGTTTTTTCTATCGAAAAATGTCAAATTTGATTATTTTTGGCTTATTTATACTTAGTCCAGTCATAAAGGACCTCTTTGTATACATTTTGACTTACTTGGATCAAAATTTCAATGATTTGTATAGTCATGACTCTCATGTTGAAAAATCGAAAATTTGCAAAAAATGTGTTTTCTATCGAAAAATGTCAAATTTGATCATTTTTGGCTTATTTATACTTAGTTCAGTCATAAATGACCTCTATGTATACATTTTGACTTACTTGGATCAAAATTTCAATGATTTGTATAGTCATGAATTTCCAGTTGTAAAATCGGAAATTTTCAAAAAATGTTTTTTCTATCGAAAAATGTCAAATTTTATCATTTTTTGCTTATTTATACTTAGTCCAGTCATAAAGGACCTCTATGTATACATTTTGACTTACTTGGATCAAAATTTCAATGATTTGTATACTCATGACCATCATGTTGTAAAATCGGAAATTTTCAAAAAATGTTTTTTCTATCGAAAAATGTCACATTTGATCATTTTTGGCTTATATATACTTAGTCCAGTCATAAAGGACCTCAATGTATACATTTTGACTTACTTGGATCAAAATTTCAATGATTTGTATAGTCATGACATTCTAATTATAAAATCGGAAATTTTCAAAAAATGTTTTTTCTATCGAAAAATGTCAAATTTGATCATTTTTGGCTTATTTATACTTAGTCCAGTCATAAAGGACCTCTATGTATACATTTTGACTTACTTGGATCAAAATTTCAATGATTTGTATAGTCATGACTCTCATGAAGAAAAATCGAAAATTTTCAAAAAATGTTTTTTCTACCGAAAAATGTCAAATTTGATCATTTTTGGCTTATTTATACTTAGTCCAGTCATAAATGACCTCTATGTATACATTTTGACTTACTTGGATCAAAATTTCAATGATTTGTATAGTCATGAAATTCCAGTTGTAAATTCGGAAATTTTAAAAAAATGTTTTTTCTATCGAAAAATGTCAAATTTGATCATTTTTGGCTTATTTATACTTAATCCAGTCATAAAGGACCTCTATGTATACATTTTGACTTGCTTGGATCAAAATTTCAATGATTTGTATAGTCATGACTCTCATGTTGTAAAATCGGAAATTTTCAAAAAATGTTTTTTGTATCGAAAAATGTTTAATTTGTTCATTTTTGGCTTATTTATACTTAGTCCAGTCATAAAAGACCTCTATGTAAACATTTTGACTTACTTGGATCAAAATTTCAATGATTTGTATAGTCATGACATTCTAGTTGTAAAATCGGAAATTTTCAAAAAATGTTTTTTCTATCGAAAAATGTCAAATTTGATCATTTTTGGCTTATATATACTTAGTCCAGTCATAAAGGACCTCTATGTATACATTTTGACTTACTTGGATCAAAATTTCAATGATTTGTATAGTCATGACTCTCATGTTGTAAAATTGGAAATTTTCAAAAAATGTTTTTTCTATCGAAAAATGTCAAATTTGATCATTTTTGGCTTGTTTATACTTAGTTCAGTCATAAAGGACCTCTATGTATACATTTTGACTTACTTGGATCCAAATTTTAATGATTTGTATAGTCATGACATTCTAGTTGTAAAATCGGAAATTTTTAAAAAATGTTTTTTCTATCGAAAAATGTCAAATTTGATCATTTTTGGCTTATTTATACTTAGTCCAGTCATAAAGGACCTCAATGTAAACATTTTGACTTACTTGGATCAAAATTTCAATGATTTGTATAGTCATGACATTCTAGTTATAAAATCGGAAATTTTCAAAAAATGTTTTTTCTATCGAAAAATGTCAAATTTGATCATTTATGGCTTATTTATACTTAGTCCAGTCATAAAAGACCTCTTTGTATACATTTTGACTTACTTGGATCAAAATTCCAATGATTTGTATTGTCATGACTCTCATGTTGAAAAATCGAAAATTTTCAAAAAATGTTTTTTCTATCGAAAAATGTCAAATTTGATCATTTTTGGCTTATTTATACTTAGTCCAGTCATAAAGGACCTCTATGTATACATTTTGACTTACTTGGATCAAATTTTCAATGATTTGTATAGTCATGACATTCTAGTTGTAAAATCGGAAATTTTCAAAAAATGTTTTTTCTATCGAAAAATGTTAAATTTGATCATTTTTGGCTTATTTATACTTAGTCCAGTCATAAAGGACCTCTTTGTATACATTTTGATTTACTTGGATCAAAATTTCAATGATTTGTATAGTCATGACTCTATTGTTGAAATATCGATAATTGCCAAAAATGTTTCTTCTATCGAAAAATGTCAAATTTGATAATTTTTGCTTATTTCTACTTAGTCCAGTCATAAAGGACTATGTATACATTTTGACTTACTTGGATCAAAATTTCAATGATTTGTATAGTCATGACTCTCATGTTGAAAAATAGAAAATTTTCAAAAAATGTTCTTTCTATCGAAAAATGTCAAATATGATCATTTTTGGCTTATTTATACTTAGTCCAGTCATAAATGACCTCTATGTATACATTTTGACTTACTTGGATCAAAATTTCAATGATTTGTATAGTCATGACTCTCATGTTTAAAATCGGAAATTTTCAAAAAATGTTTTTTTCTATCGAAAAATGTCAAATTTGATCATTTTTGGCTTAATTATACTTAGTCCAGTCATAAAGGACCTCTATGTATACATTTTGACTTACTTGGATCAAAATTTCAATGATTTGTATAGTCATGACTCTCATGTTGAAAAATCGAAAATTTTCAAAAAATGTTTTTTCTATCGAAAAATGTCAAATTTGATCATTTTTGGCTTATTTATACTTAGTCCAGTCATAAATGACCTCGTTGTATACATTTTGACTTACTTGGATCAAAATTTCAATGATTTGTATAGTCATGAAATTCCAGTTGTAAAATCGGAAATTTTCAAAAAATGTTTTTTCTATCGAAAAATGTCAAATTTTATCATTTTTGGCTTATTTATACTTAGTTCAGTCATAAAGGACCTCTATGTATACATTTTGACTTACTTGGATCAAAATTTCAATGATTTGTATACTCATGACTCTCATGTTGTAAAATCGGAAATTTTCAATAAATGTTTTTTCTATCGAAAAAGGTCAAATTTGATCATTTTTGGCTTATATATACTTAGTCCAGTCATAAAGGACCTCTATGTATACATTTTGACTTACTTGGATCAAAACTTCAATGATTTGTATAGTCATGACATTCTAGTTATAAAATCGGAAATTTTCAAAAAATGTTTTTCTATCGAAAAATGTCAAATTTGATCATTTTTGGCTTATTTATACTTAGTCCAGTCATAAAGGACCTCTATGTATACATTTTGACTAACTTGGATCAAAATTTCAATGATTTGTATAGTCATGACTCCAATGTTGAAAAATCGAAAATTGTCAAAAAATGTTTTTCCTATCGAAAAATGTCAAATTTGATCATTTTTGGCTTATTTATACTTAGTCCAGTCATAAAAGACCTCTATGTAAACATTTTGACTTACTTGGATCAAAATTTCAATGATTTGTATAGTAATGACATTCTATTTGTAAAATCGGAAATTTTCAAAAAATGTTTTTTCTATCCAAAAATGTCAAATTTGATCATTTTTGGCTTATATATACTTAGTCCAGTCATAAAGGACCTCTATATATACATTTTGACTTACTTGGATCAAAATTTCAATGATTTGTATAGTCATGACTCCAATGTTGAAAAATCGAAAATTTTCAAAAAATGTTTTTTCTATCGAAAAATGTCAAATTTGATCATTTTTGGCTTATTTATACTTAGTCCAGTCATAAAGGACCTCTATGTATACATTTTGACTTACTTGGATCAAAATTTCAATGATTTGTATAGTCACGACATTCTAGTTGTAAAATCGGAAATTTTTAAAAAATGTTTTTTCTATCGAAAAATGTCAAATTTGATCATTTTTGGCTTATTTATACTTAGTCCAGTCATAAAGGACCTATATGTATACATTTTGACTTATTTGGATCAAAATTTCCATGATTTGTATAGTCATGACTCTCATGTTGTAAAATCGGAAATTTTCAAAAAATGTTTTTTCTATCGAAAAATGTCAAATTTGATCATTTTTGGCTTATTTATACTTAGTCCAGTCATAGAGGACCTCTATGTATACATTTTGACTTTCTTGGATCAAAATTTCAATGATTTGTGTAGTCATGACATTCTAATTGTAAAATCGGTAATTTTCAAAAAATGTTTTTTCTATCGAAAAATGCCTTTTTGATCATTTTTGGTTTATTTATGCTTAGTCCATTTATAAAGGACCTCTATGTATACATTTTGACTTACTTGGATCAAAATTTCAATGATTTGTATAGTCACGACATTCTAGTTGTAAAATCGGAAATTTTCAAATATGTTTTTTCTATCGAAAAATGTCAAATTTGATCATTTTTGGCTTATTTATACTTAGTCCAGTCATAAAGGACCTCTATGTATACATTTTGACTTACTTGGATCAAAATTTCAATGATTTGTATAGTCATGACTCTCATGTTGTAAAATCGGAAATTTTCAAAAAATGTTTTTTTCTATCGAAAAATGTCAAATTTGATCATTTTTGGCTTATTTATACTTAGTCCAGTCATAAAGGACCTCTATGTATACATTTTGACTTACTTGGATCAAAATTTCAATGATTTGTATAGTCATGACTCTAATGTTGAAAAATCGAAAATTTTCAAAAAATGTTTTTTCTATCGAAAAATGTCAAATTTGATCATTTTTGGCTTATTTATACTTAGTCCAGTCATAAAGGACCTCTTTGTATACATTTTGACTTACTTGGATCAAAATTTCAATGATTTGTATAGTCACGACATTCTAGTTGTAAAATCGGAAATTTTTAAAAAATGTTTTTCTATCGAAAAATGTCAAATTTGATCATTTTTGGCTTATTTATACTTATTCCAGTCATAAAGGACCTATATGTATACATTTTGACTTATTTGGATCAAAATTTCCATGATTTGTATAGTCTTGACTCTCATGTTGTAAAATCGGAAATTTTCAAAAAATGTTTTTTCTATCGAAAAATGTCAAATTTGATCATTTTTGGCTTATTTATACTTAGTCCAGTCATAGAGGACCTCTATGTATACATTTTGACTTACTTGGATCAAAATTTCAATGATTTGTGTAGTCATGACATTCTAATTGTAAAATCGGTAATTTTCAAAAATGTTTTTTCTATCGAAAAATGCCTATTTGATCATTTTTGGTTTATTTATGCTTAGTCCATTTATAAAGGACCTCTATGTATACATTTTGACTTACTTGGATCAAAATTTCAATGATTTGTATAGTCACGACATTCTAGTTGTAAAATCGGAAATTTTCAAATATGTTTTTTCTATCGAAAAATGTCAAATTTGATCATTTTTGGCTTATTTATACTTAGTCCAGTCATAAAGGACCTCTATGTATACATTTTGACTTACTTGGAACAAAATTTCAATGATTTGTATAGTCATGACTCTCATGTTGTAAAATCGGAAATTTTCAAAAAATGTTTTTTCTATCGAAAAATGTCAAATTTGTTCATTTTTGGCTTGTTTATACTTAGTTCAGTCATAAAGGACCTCTATGTATACATTTTGACTTACTTGGATCAAAATTTCAATGATTTGTATAGTCATGACTCCAACGTTGAAAAATCGAAAATTTTCAAAAAATGTTTTTTCTATCGAAAAATGTCAAATTTGATCATTTTTGGCTTATATATACTTAGTCCAGTCATAAAGGACCTCTATATATACATTTTGACTTACTTGGATCAAAATTTCAATGATTTGTATAGTCATGACTCTCATGTTGTAAAATCGGAAATTTTCAAAAAATGTTTTTTCTATCGAAAAATGTCAAATTTGATTATTTTTGGCTTGTTTATACCTAGTTCAGTCATAAAGGACCTCTATGTATACATTTTGACTAACTTGGATCAAAATTTCAATTTTTTGTATAGTCATGACTCTAATGTTGAAAATCGAAAATTTTCAAAAAATGTTTTTTTCTATCGAAAAATGTCAAATTTGATCATTTTTTGCTTATTTATACTTAGTCCAGTCACAAAGGACCTCTATGTATACATTTTGACTTATAAGGATCAAAATTTCAATGATTTGTATAGTCATGACTCTCATGTTGTAAAATCGGTAATTTTCAAAAAATGTTTTTTCTATCGAAAAATGTCAAATTTGATCATTTTTGGCTTCTTTATACTTAGTTCAGTCATAAAGGACCTCTATGTATACATTTTGACTTACTTGGATCAAAATTTCAATGATTTGTAT
>NW_025408244.1:223277-305309 GCF_905475395.1 Chrysoperla carnea
TGACTTACTTGGATCAAAATTTCAATGATTTGTATAGTCATGACATTTTAGTTGTAAAATCGGAAATTTTCAAATAATGTTTTTTCTATCGAAAAATGTCAAATTTGATCATTTTTTGGCTAATTTTTACTTAGTCCAGTCATAAAGGACCTCTATGTATACATTTTGACTTACTTGGGTCAAAATTTCAATGATTTGTATAGTCATGACTCTCATGTTGAAAAATCGAAAATTTTCAAAAAATGTTTTTTCTATCGAAAAATGTCAAATTTTATTATTATTGGCTTATTTATACTTAGTCCAGACATAAAGGACCTCTATGTATACATTTTGACTTACTTGGATAAAAATTTCAATGATTTGTATAATCATGACTCTTATGTTGAAAAATCCAATATTTTCAAAAAGTGATTTTTCTATCGAAAAATGTCAAATTTGATCATTTTTGGCTTATTTATACTTAGTCCAGTCATAAAGGACCTCTATGTATACATTTTGACTTACTTGGATCAAAATTTCAATGATTTGTATAGTCATGACTCTCATGTTGTAAAATCGAAAATTTTCAAAAAATGTTTTTTCTATCGAAAAATGTCAAATTTGATCGTTTTTGGCTTATTTATACTTAGTCCAGTCATAAAGGACCTCTATGTATACATTTGGACTTACTTGGATCAAAATTTCAATGATTTGTATAGTCATGACATTTTAGTTGTAAATTCGGGAAATTTTCAAAAAATGTTTTTTCTATCGAAAAATGTCAAATTTGATCATTTTTGGCTAATTTATACTTAGTCCAGTCATAAAGGACCTCTATGTACACATTTTGACTTACATGGATCAAAATTTCAATGATTTGTATAGTAATGACTCTCTTGTTGAAAATCGAAAATTTTCAAAAAATGTTTTTTCTATCGAAAAATGTCAAATTTGATCATTTTTGGTTTATTTCTACTTAGTCCAGTCATAAAGGACCTCTATGTATACATTTTGACTTACTTTGATCAAAATTTCAATGATTTGTATAGTCATGACTCTCATGTTGAAAAATCGAAAATTTTCAAAAAATGTTTTTTCTATCGAAAAATGTCAAATTTGATTATTATTGGCTTATTTATACTTAGTCCAGTCATAAAGGACCTCTATGTATACATTTTGACTTACTTGGATCAAAATTTCAATGATTTGTATAAGCATGACTCTTATGTTGAAAAATCCAAAATTTTCAAAAAGTGATTTTTCTATCGAAAAATGTCAAATTTGATCATTTTTGGCTTATTTATACTTAGTCCAGTCATAAAGGACCTCTATGTATACATTTTGACTTACTTGGATCAAAATTTCAATGATTTGTATAGTCATGACTCTCATGTTGAAAAATCGAAAATTTTCAAAAAATGTTTTTTCTATCGAAAAATGTCAAATTTGATCTTTTTGGCTTATTTATACTTAGTCCAGTCATAAAGGACCCCTATGTATACATTTTGACTTACTTGGATCAAAATTTCAATGATTTGTATAATCATGACTCTCATGTTGTAAAGTTCGAAAATTTTCAAAAAATGTTTTTTCTATCGAAAAATGTCAAATTTGATCATTTTTGGCTTATTTATACTTAGTCCAGTCATAAAGGACCTCTGTGTATACATTTTGACTTACTTGGATCAAAATTTCAATGATTTGTATAGTCATGACATTCTAGTTGTAAAATCGGAAATTTTCAAAAAATGTTTTTTCTATCGACAATGTCAAATTTGATCATTTTTGGCATATTTATACTTAGTCCAGTCATAAAGGACCTCTATGTATACATTTTGACTTACTTGGATCAAAATTTCAATGATTTGTATAGTCATGACATTCTAGTTGTAAAATCGGAAATTTTCAAAAAATGTTTTTTCTATCGACAATGTCAAATTTGATCATTTTTGGCTTATTTATACTTAGTCCAGTCATAAAGGACCTCTGTGTATACATTTTGACTTACTTGGATCAAAATTTCAATGATTTGTATAATCATGACTCTTATGTTGAAAAATCGAAAATTTTCAAAAAGTGATTTTCTATCGAAAAATGTCAAATTTGATCATTTTTGGCTATTTATACTTAGTCCAGTCATAAAGGACCTCTATGTATACATTTTGACTTATTTGGATCAAAATTTCAATGATTTGTATAGTCATGACTATCATGTTGAAAAATCGAAAATTTTCAAAAAATGTTTTTACTATCGAAAAATGTCAAATTTGATCTTTTTGGCTTATTTATACTTAGTCCAGTCATAAAGGACCTCTATGTATACATTTTGACTTACTTGGATCAAAATTTCAATGATTTGTATAGTCATGACATTCTAGTTGTAAAATCGGAAATTTTCAAAAAATGTTTTTTCTATCGACAATGTCAAATTTGATCATTTTGGCTTATTTATACTTAGTCCAGTCATAAAGGACCTCTATGGATACATTTTGACTTACTTGGATCAAAATTTCAATGATTTGTATAGTCATGATTCTCATGTTGAAAAATCGAAAATTTTAAATAAATGTTTTTTCTATCGAAAAATGTCAAATTTGATCATTTTTGGCTTATTTCTACTTAGTCCGGTCATTAAGGACCTCTATGTATACATTTTGACTTACTTGGATCAAAATTTCAATGATTTGTAAAGTCATGACATTTTAGTTGTAAAATCGAAAATTTTCAAAAAATGTTTTTTCTATCGAAAAATGTCAAATTTGATCATTTTTGGCTAAATTATACTTAGTCCAGTCATAAAGGACCTCTATGTATACATTTTGACTTACTTGGATCAAAATTTCAATGATTTGTATAGTCATGACATTTTAGTTGTAAAATCGGAAATTTTCAAAAAATGTTTTTTCTATCGAAAAATGTCAAATTTGATCATTTTTGGCTAATTTATACTTAGTCCAGTCATAAAGGACCTCTATGTATACATTTTGACTTACTTGGATCAAAATTTCAATGATTTGTATAATCATGACTCTCATGTTGTAAAGTTCGAAAATTTTCAAAAAATGTTTTTTCTATCGAAAAATGTCAAATTTGATCATTTTTGGCTAATTTATACTTAGTCCAGTCATAAAGGACCTCTATGTATACATTTTGACTTACTTGGATCAAAATTTCAATGATTTGTATAGTCATGACTCTCATGTTGAAAAATCGAAAATTTTCAAAAAATGTTTTTTCTATCGAAAAATGTCAAATTTGATCTTTTTGGCTTATTTATACTTAGTCCAGTCATAAAGGACCCCTATGTATACATTTTGACTTACTTGGATCAAAATTTCAATGATTTGTATAATCATGACTCTCATGTTGTAAAGTTCGAAAATTTTCAAAAAATGTTTTTTCTATCGAAAAATGTCAAATTTGATCATTTTTGGCTTATTTATACTTAGTCCAGTCATAAAGGACCTCTGTGTATACATTTTGACTTACTTGGATCAAAATTTCAATGATTTGTATAGTCATGACATTCTAGTTGTAAAATCGGAAATTTTCAAAAAATGTTTTTTCTATCGACAATGTCAAATTTGATCATTTTTGGCATATTTATACTTAGTCCAGTCATAAAGGACCTCTATGTATACATTTTGACTTACTTGGATCAAAATTTCAATGATTTGTATAGTCATGACATTCTAGTTGTAAAATCGGAAATTTTCAAAAAATGTTTTTTCTATCGACAATGTCAAATTTGATCATTTTTGGCTTATTTATACTTAGTCCAGTCATAAAGGACCTCTGTGTATACATTTTGACTTACTTGGATCAAAATTTCAATGATTTGTATAATCATGACTCTTATGTTGAAAAATCGAAAATTTTCAAAAAGTGATTTTCTATCGAAAAATGTCAAATTTGATCATTTTTGGCTTATTTATACTTAGTCCAGTCATAAAGGACCTCTATGTATACATTTTGACTTATTTGGATCAAAATTTCAATGATTTGTATAGTCATGACTATCATGTTGAAAAATCGAAAATTTTCAAAAAATGTTTTTACTATCGAAAAATGTCAAATTTGATCTTTTTGGCTTATTTATACTTAGTCCAGTCATAAAGGACCTCTATGTATACATTTTGACTTACTTGGATCAAAATTTCAATGACTTGTATAGTCATGACATTCTAGTTGTAAAATCGGAAATTTTCAAAAAATGTTTTTTCTATCGACAATGTCAAATTTGATCATTTTGGCTTATTTATACTTAGTCCAGTCATAAAGGACCTCTATGGATACATTTTGACTTACTTGGATCAAAATTTCAATGATTTGTATAGTCATGATTCTCATGTTGAAAAATCGAAAATTTTAAATAAATGTTTTTTCTATCGAAAAATGTCAAATTTGATCATTTTTGGCTTATTTCTACTTAGTCCGGTCATTAAGGACCTCTATGTATACATTTTGACTTACTTGGATCAAAATTTCAATGATTTGTAAAGTCATGACATTTTAGTTGTAAAATCGAAAATTTTCAAAAAATGTTTTTTCTATCGAAAAATGTCAAATTTGATCATTTTTGGCTAAATTATACTTAGTCCAGTCATAAAGGACCTCTATGTATACATTTTGACTTACTTGGATCAAAATTTCAATGATTTGTATAGTCATGACATTTTAGTTGTAAAATCGGAAATTTTCAAAAAATGTTTTTTCTATCGAAAAATGTCAAATTTGATCATTTTTGGCTAATTTATACTTAGTCCAGTCATAAAGGACCTCTATGTATACATTTTGACTTACTTGGATCAAAATTTCAATGATTTGTATAGTCATGACTCTCATGTTGAAAAATCGAAAATTTTCAAAAAATGTTTTTTCTATCGAAAAATGTCAAATTTGATCATTTTTGGCTTATTTATACTTAGTCCAGTCATAAAGGACCTCTATGTATACATTTTGACTTACTTGGATCACAATTTCAATGATTTGTATAGTAATGACTCTCTTGTTGAAAAATCGAAAATTTTCAAAAAATGTTTTTTCTATCGAAAAATGTCAAATTTGATCATTTTTGGTTTATTTCTACTTAGTCCAGTCATAAAGGACCTCTATGTATACATTTTGACTTACTTTGATCAAAATTTCAATGATTTGTATAGTCATGACTCTCATGTTGAAAAATCGAAAATTATCAAAAAATGTTTTTTCTATCGAAAAATGTCAAATTTGATCATTTTTGGCTAATTTATACTTAGTCCAGTCATAAAGGACCTCTATGTATACATTTTGACTTACTTGGATCAAAATTTCAATGATTTGTATAGTCATGACATTTTAGTTGTAAAATCGGAAATTTTCAAAAAATGTTTTTTCTATCGAAAAATGTCAAATTTGATCATTTTTGGCTAATTTATACTTAGTCCAGTCATAAAGGACCTCTATGTATACATTTTGACTTACTTGGATCAAAATTTCAATGATTTGTATAGTCATGACTCTCATGTTGAAAAATCGAAAATTTTCAAAAAATGTTTTTTCTATCGAAAAATGTCAAATTTGATCATTTTTGGCTTATTTATACTTAGTCCAGTCATAAAGGACCTCTATGTATACATTTTGACTTACTTGGATCAAAATTTCAATGATTTGTATAGTCATGACATTTTAGTTGTAAAATCGGAAATTTTCAAAAAATGTTTTTTTTATCGAAAAATGTCAAATTTGATCATTTTTGGCTAATTTATACTTAGTCCAGTCATAAAGGACCTCTGTGTGCACATTTTGACTTACATGGATCAAAATTTCAATGATTTGTATAGTCATGACTCTCTTGTTGAAAAATCGAAAATTTTCAAAAAATGTTTTTTCTATCGAAAAATGTCAAATTTGATCATTTTTGGTTTATTTCTACTTAGTCCAGTCATAAAGGACCTCTATGTATACATTTTGACTTACTTGGGTCAAAATTTCAATGATTTGTATAGTCATGCCTCTCATGTTGAAAAATCGGAAATTTTCAAAAAATGTTTCTTCTATCGAAAAATGTTAAATTTGATCATTTTTGGCTTATTTATACTTAGTCCAGTCATAAAGGACCTCTTTGTATACATTTTGACTTACTTGGATCAAAATTTCAATGATTTGTATAGTCATGACTCTCATGATGAAAAATCGAAAATTTTCAAAAAATGTTTTTTCTATCGAAAAATGTCAAATTTGATCATTTTTGGCTTATTTATACTTAGTCCAGTCATAAAGGACCTCTATGTATACATTTTGACTTACTTGGGTCAAAATTTCAATGATTTGTATAGTCATGCCTCTCATGTTGAAAAATCGGAAATTTTCAAAAAATGTTTCTTCTATCGAAAAATGTTAAATTTGATCATTTTTGGCTTATTTATACTTAGTCCAGTCATAAAGGACCTCTATGTATACATTTTGACTTACTTGGATCAAAATTTCAATGATTTGTATAGTCATGACTCTCATGATGAAAAATCGAAAATTTTCAAAAAATGTTTTTTCTATCGAAAAATGTCAAATTTGATCATTTTTGGCTTATTTATACTTAGTCCAGTCATAAAGGACCTCTATGTATACATTTTGACTTACTTGGATCAAAATTTCAATGATTTGTATAGTCATGACTCTCATGTTGTAAAATCGAAAATTTTCAAAAAATGTTTTTTCTATCGAAAAATGTCAAATTTGATCGTTTTTGGCTTATTTATACTTAGTCCAGTCATAAAGGACCTCTATGTATACATTTGGACTTACTTGGATCAAAATTTCAATGATTTGTATAGTCATGACATTCTAGTTGAAAAATCGAAAATTTTCAAAAAATGTTTTTTCTATCGAAAAATGTCAAATTTGATCATCCTTGGCTTATTTATACTTAATCCAGTCATAAAGGACCTCTTTGTATACATTTTGACTTACTTAGATCAAAATTTCAATGATTTGTATAGTCATGACTCTCATGTTGAAAAATCGAAAATTTTCAAAAAATGTTTTTTCTATCGAAAAATGTCAAATTTGATTATTATTGGCTTATTTATACTTAGTCCAGTCATAAAGGACCTCTATGTATACATTTTGACTTACTTGGATCAAAATTTCAATGATTTGTATAGTCATGACTCTCATGTTGTAAAATCGAAAATATTCAAAAAATGTTTTTTCTATCGAAAAATGTCTAATTTGATTATTTTTGGCTTATTTATACTTAGTCCAGTCATAAAGGACCTCTATGTATACATTTTGACTTACTTGGATCAAAATTTCAATGATTTGTATAATCATGACTCTTATGTTGAAAAATCGAAAATTTTCAAAAAGTGATTTTTCTATCGAAAAATGTCAAATTTGATCATTTTTGGCTTATTTATACTTAGTCCAGTCATAAAGGACCTCTATGTATACATTTTGACTTATTTGGATCAAAATTTCAATGATTTGTATAGTCATGACACTCATGTTGAAAAATCGAAAATTTTCAAAAAATGTTTTTACTATCGAAAAATGTCAAATTTGATCTTTTTGGCTTATTTATACTTAGTCCAGTCATAAAGGACCTCTATGTATACATTTTGACTTACTTGGTTCAAAATTTCAATGATTTGTATAGTCATGACATTCTAGTTGTAAAATCGGAAATTTTCAAAAAATGTTTTTTCTATCGACAATGTCAAATTTGATCATTTTGGCTTATTTATACTTAGTCCAGTCATAAAGGAACTCTATGTATACATTTTGACTTACTTGGTTCAAAATTTCAATGATTTGTATAGTCATGACTTTCTTGTTGAAAAATCGAAAATTTTCAAAAAATGATTTCTATCGAAAAATGTCAAATTTGATCATTTTTGGCTTATTTGTACTTAGTCCAGTCACAAAGGACCTCTATGTATACATTTTGACTTACTTAGATCAAAATTTCAATGATTTGTATAGTCATGACTCTCATGTTGAAAAATCGAAAATTTTCAAAAAATGTTTTTTCTATCGAAAAATGTCAAATTTGATAATTTTTGGCTCATTTATACTTAGTCCAGTCATAAAGGACCTCTATGTATACATTTTGACTTACTTGGATCAAAATTCCAATGATTTTAATAGTCATGACATTCTTGTTGAAAAATTTTAAATTTTCAAAAAATGTTTTTTCTATCGAAAAATGTCAAATTTGATCATTTTTGGCTTATTTCTACTTAGTCCAGTCATAAAGAACCTCTATGATTACATTTTGACTTACTTGGATCAAAATTTCAATGATTTGTATAGTCATGACATTCTTCTTTAAAAATCGAAAATTTTCAAAAAATGTTTTTTCTATCGAAAAATGTCAAATTTGATCATTTTTGGCTTATTTATACTAAGTCCAGTCATAAAGGACCTCTATGTATACATTTTGACTTACTTTGATCAAAATATCAATGATTTGTATAGTCATGACTCTCATGTTGAAAAATCGAAAATTTTCAAAAAATGTTTTTCCATCGAAAAATGTCAAATTTGATCATTTTTGGCTTATTTATACTTAGTCCAGTCATTAAGGACCTCTATGTATATATTTTGACATACTTGGATCAAAATTTCAATGATTTGTATAGTCATGACTCTCATGTTGAAAAATCGAAAATTTCCAAAAATGTTTTTACTATCGAAAAATGTCAAATTTGATCATTTTTGGCTTATTTGTACTTAGTCCAGTCATAAAGGACCTCTATGTATACATTTTGACTTACTTGGATCAAAATTTCAATGATTTGTATAGTCATGACATTCTTGTTGAAAAATCGAAAATTTTCAAAAAATGTTTTTTCTATCGAAAAATGTCAAATTTGATCATTTTTGGCTTATTTATACTTAGTCCAGTCATAAAGGACCTCTATGTATACATTTTGACTTACTTTGATCAAAATATCAATGATTTGTATAGTCATGACTCTCATGTTGAAAAATCGAAAATTTTCAAAAAATGTTTTTTCTATCGAAAAATGTCAAATTTGATCATTTTTGCTTATTTATACTTAGTCCAGTCATAAAGGACCTCTATGTATACATTTTGACTTACTTGTATCAAAATTTCAATGATTTGTATAGTCATGACCTTCTTGTTGAAAAATCGAAAATTTTCAAAAAATGATTTCTATCGAAAAATGTCAAATTTGATCATTTTTGGCTTATTTGTACTTAGTCCAGTCACAAAGGACCTCTATGTATACATTTTGACTTACTTGGATCAAAATTTCAATGATTTGTATAGTCATGACTCTCATGTTGAAAAATCGAAAATTTTCAAAAAATGTTTTTTCTATCGAAAAATGTCAAATTTGATAATTTTTGGCTCATTTGTACTTAGTCCAGTCATAAAGGACCTCTATGTATACATTTTGACTTACTTGGATCAAAATTTCAATGATTTTTATAGTCATGACATTCTTGTTGAAAAATTGAAAATTTTCAAAAAATGTTTTTTCTATCGAAAAATGTCAAATTTGATCATTTTTGGCTTATTTCTACTTAGTCCAGTCATAAAGAACCTCTATGATTACATTTTGACTTACTTGGATCAAAATTTCAATGATTTGTATAGTCATTACATTCTTCTTTAAAAATCGAAAATTTTCAAAAAATGTTTTTTCTATCGAAAAATGTCAAATTTGATCATTTTTGTCTTATTTATACTTAGTCCAGTCATAAAAGACCTCTATGTATACATTTTGACTTACTTGGATCAAAATTTCAATGATTTGTATAGTCATGATTCTCATGTTGAAAAATCGAAAATTTCCAAAAATGTTTTTACTATCGAAAAATGTCAAATTTGATCATTTTTGGCTTATTTGTACTTAGTCCAGTCATAAAGGACCTCTATGTATACATTTTGACTTACTTGGATCAAAATTTCAATGATTTGTATAGTCATGACATTCTTGTTGAAAAATCGAAAATTTTCAAAAAATGTTTTTTCTATCGAAAAATGTCAAATTTGATCATTTTTGGCTTATTTATACTTAGTCCAGTCACAAAGGACTTTTATGTATACATTTTGACTTACTTGGATCAAAATTTCAATAATTATTATTGTCATGACATTTTAATTGTAAAATTGAAAATTTTCAAAAAAAGTTTTTTCTTTCGAAAAATGTCAAATTTGATCATTTTTGGCTCATTTATACTTAATCCAGTCATAAAGGACCTCTATGTATACATTTTGACTTACTTGGATCAAAATTTCAATGATTTGTATAGTCATGTTGAAAAATCGAAAATTTTCAAAAAATGTTTTTTCTATCGAAAAATGTCAAATTTGATCATTTTTGGCCTATTTCTACTTAGTCCAGTCATAAAGGACCTCTATGCTTACATTTTGACTTACTTGGATCAAAATTTCAATAATTATTATTGTCATGACATTTTAATTGTAAAATTGAAAATTTTCAAAAAATGTTTTTTCTATCGAAAAAGGTCAAATTTGATCATTTTTGGCTTATTTATACTTAGTCCAGTCATAAAGGATCTCTAGGTATACATTTTGACTTACTTGGATCAAAATTTCAATGATTTGTATAGTCATGAAATTCTAGTTGTAAAATCGGAAATTTTCAAAAAATGTTTTTTCAATCGAAAAATGTCAATTTTGATCATTTTTGGCTTATTTATCCTTAGTCCAGTCATAAAGGACCTTTATGTATACATTTTGACTTACTTGGATCAAAATTTCAATAATTATTATAGTCATGACATTTTAGTTGTAAAATCGGAAATTTTCAAAAAATGTTTTTTCTATCGAAAAATGTTAAATTTGTTCATTTTTGGCTTCTTTCTACTTAGTCCTGTCATAAAGGACCTCTATGTATACATTTTGACTTACTTGGTTTCAAAATTTCAATGATTTTTATAGTCATGACATTTTAGTTGTAAAATCGAAAATTTTCAAAAAATGTTTTTTCTTTCGAAAAATGTCAAATTTGATCATTTTTGGCTTATTTATACTTAATCCAGTCATAAAGGACCTCTATGTATGCATTTTGACTTACTTGGATCAAAATTTCAATGATTTGTATAGTCATGTTGAAAAATCGAAAATTTTCAAAAAATGTTTTTTCTATCGAAAAATGTCAAATTTGATCATTTTTAGCCTATTTCTACTTAGTCCAGTCATAAAGGACCTCTTTGCTTACATTTTGACTTACTTGGATCAAAATTTCAATGATTTGTATGGTCGTGACTCTCTTGTTGATAAATCGAAAATTTTCAAAAAATGTTTTTTCTATCGAAAAATGTCAAATTTGATCATTTTTGGCCCTTTTATACTAGGTCCAGTCATAAAGGACCTCTGTGTATACATTTTGACTTATTTGGATCGAAATTTCAATGATTTGTATAGTCATGACCTTCTTGTTGAAAAATCGACAATTTTCAAAAAATGATTTCTCTCGGAAAATGTCAAATTTGATCATTTTTGGCTTATTTGTACTTAGTCCAGTCACAAAGACCCTCTTTGTATACATTTTGACTTACTTGGATCAAAATTTCATTGATATGTATAGTCATGACTCTCATGTTGAAAAATCGAAAATTTTCAAAAAATGTTTTTACTATCGAAAAATGTCAAATTTGATCATTTTTGGCTCATTTATACTTAGTCCAGTCATATAGGACCTCTATGTATACGTTTGACTTACTTGGATCAAAATTTCAATGATTTGTATAGTCATGACATTCTAGTTGTAAAATCGGAAATTTTCAAAGAATGTTTTTTCTATCGAAAAATGTCAAATTTGATCATTTTTGGCTTATTTATACTTGGTCCAGTCATATAGGACCTCTATGTATACATTTTGACTTACTTGGATCAAAATTTCAATGATTTGTATAGTCATGACTCTCATGTTGAAAAATCGAAAATTTTCAAAAAATGTTTTTTCTATCGAAAAATGTCACATATGATCATTTTTGGCTTATTTCTACTTATTCCAGTCATAAAGGACTATGTATACATTTTGACTTACTTGGATCAAAATTTCAATGATTTGTATAGTCATGAAATTCTAGTTGTAAAATCGGAAATTTTCAAAAAATGGTTTTTTCGAACGAAAAATGTCAAATTTGATCATTTTTGGCTTATTTATACTTAGTCCAGTCATAAAGGACCTCTATGTATACATTTTGACTTACTTGGATCAAAATTTCAATGATTGGTATAGTCATGACTCTCATGTTGAAAAATCGAAAATTTTCAAAAAATGTTTTTTTTATCGAAAAATGTCAAATTTGATCATTTTTGGCTTATTTATACTTAATCCAGTCATAAGGGACCTCTTTGTATACATTTTGACTTACTTGGATCAAAATTTCAATGATTTGTATAGTCATGACATTCTAGTTGTAAAATCGGAAATTTTCAAAAAATGTTTTTTCTATCGAAAAATGTCAAATTTGATCATTTTTGGCTTATTTCTACTTAGTCCAGTCATAAAGGACCTCTATGTATACATTTTAACTTACTTGGATCAAAATTTCAATGATTTGTATTGTCATGCCTCTCATGTTGAAAAACGAAAATTTTCAAAAAATGTTTTTTCTATCGAAAAATGTTTAATTTGATCATTTTTGGCTTATTTATACTTAGTCCAGTCATAAAGGACCTCTATGTATACATTTTGACTTACTTGGATCAAAATTTCAATGATTTGTATAGTCATGACTCTCATGTTGAAAAATCGAAAATTTTCAAAAAATGTTTTTTCTATCGAAAAATGTCAAATTTGATCATTTTTGGCTTATTTATACTTAGTCCAGTCATAAAGGATCTCTATGTATACATTTTGACTTACTTGGATCAAAATTTCAATGATTTGTATAGTCATGACTCTCATGTTGAAAAATCGAAAATTTTCAAAAAATGTTTTTTCTATCGAAAAATGTCAAATATGATCATTTTTGGCTTATTTCTACTTAGTCCAGTCATAAAGGACTATGTATACAATATGACTTACTTGGATCAAAATTTCAATGATTTGTATAGTCATGAAATTCTAGTTGTAAAATCGGAAATTTTCAAAAAATGGTTTTTTCTATCGAAAAATGTCAAATTTGATCATTTTTGGCTTATTTATACTTAGTCCAGTCATAAAGGACCTCTATGTATACATTTTGACTTACTTGGATCAAAATTTCAATGATTTGTATAGTCATGAAATTCTAGTTGTAAAATCGGAAATTTTCAAAAAATGTTTTTTCTATCGAAAAATGTCAATTTTGATCATTTTTGGCTTATTTATACTTAGTCCAGTCATAAAGGACCTTTATGTATACATTTTGACTTACTTGGATCAAAATTTCAATAATTATTATAGTCATGACATTTTAGTTGTAAAATCGAAAATTTTCAAAAAATGTTTTTTCTATCGAAAAATGTCAAATTTGATCATTTTTGGCTTATTTATACTTAGTCCAGTCATAAAGGATCTCTATGTATACATTTTGACTTACTTGGATCAAAATTTCAATGATTTGTATAGTCATGACTCTCATGTTGAAAAATCGAAAATTTTCAAAAAATGTTTTTTCTATCGAAAAATGTCAAATATGATCATTTTTGGCTTATTTCTACTTAGTCCAGTCATAAAGGACTATGTATACAATATGACTTACTTGGATCAAAATTTCAATGATTTGTATAGTCATGAAATTCTAGTTGTAAAATCGGAAATTTTCAAAAAATGGTTTTTTCTATCGAAAAATGTCAAATTTGATCATTTTTGGCTTATTTATACTTAGTCCAGTCATAAAGGACCTCTATGTATACATTTTGACTTACTTGGATCAAAATTTCAATGATTTGTATAGTCATGAAATTCTAGTTGTAAAATCGGAAATTTTCAAAAAATGTTTTTTCTATCGAAAAATGTCAATTTTGATCATTTTTGGCTTATTTATACTTAGTCCAGTCATAAAGGACCTTTTTGTATACATTTTGACTTACTTGGATCAAAATTTCAATAATTATTATAGTCATGACATTTTAGTTGTAAAATCGAAAATTTTCAAAAAATGTTTTTTTTATCGAAAAATGTCAAATTTGATCATTTTTGGCTTATTTATACTTAGTCCATTCATAAAGGACCTCTATGTATACATTTTGACTTACTTGGATCAAAATTTCAATGATTTGTATAGTCGTGAAATTCTAGTTGTAAAATCGGAAATTTTCAAAAAATGTTTTTTCTATCGAAAAATGTCAAATTTGATCATTTTTGGCTTATTTATACTTAGTCCAGTCATAAAGGACCTCTATGTATACATTTTGACTTACTTGGATCAAAATTTCAATGATTTGTATAGTCATGACATTCTAGTTGTAAAATCGGAAATTTTCAAAAAATGTTTTTTCTATCGAAAAATGTCAAATTTCATCATTTTTGGCTTATTTATACTTAGTCCAGTCATAAAGGACCTCTTTGTATACATTTTGATTTACTTGGATCAAAATTTCAATGATTTGTATAGTCATGACTCTAATGTTGAAATATCGATAATTGCCAAAAATGTTTTTTCTATCGAAAAATGTCAAATTTGATAATTTTTGGCTTATTTCTACTTAGTCCAGTCATAAAGGACTATGTATACATTTTGACTTACTTGGATCAAATTTTCAATGATTTGTATAGTCATGACTCTCATGTTGAAAAATAGAAAATTTTCAAAAAATGTTTTTTCTATCGAAAAATGTCAAATTTGATCATTTTTGGCTTATTTATACTTAGTCCAGTCATAAAGGACCTCTATGTATACATTTTGACTTACTTGGATCAAAATTTCAATGATTTGTATAGTCATGACATTCTAGTTGTAAAATCGGAAATTTTCAAAAAATGTTTTTTCTATCGAAAAATGTCAAATTTGATCATTTTTGGCTTATTTATACTTAGTGCAGTCATAAAGGACCTCTTTGTATACATTTTGATTTACTTGGATCAAAATTTCAATGATTTGTATAGTCATGACTCTAATGTTGAAATATCGATAATTGCCAAAAATGTTTTTTCTATCGAAAAATGTCAAATTTGATCATTTTTAGCTTATTTATACTTAGTCCAGTCATGAAGGACCTCTATGTATACATTTTGACTTACTTGGATCAAAATTTCAATGATTTGTATAGTCATGACTCTCATGTTGAAAAATAGAAAATTTTCAAAAAATGTTTTTTCTATCGAAAAATGTCAAATTTGATTATTTTTGGCTTATTTATACTTAGTCCAGTCATAAAGGACCTCAATGTATACATTTTGACTTACTTGGATCAAAATTTCAATGATTTGTATAGTCATGACTCTCATGTTGAAAAATCGAAAATTTTCAAAAAATGCGTTTTCTATCGAAAAATGTCAAATTTGATCATTTTTGGCTTATTTATACTTAGTTCAGTCCTAAATGACCTCTATGTATACATTTTGACTTACTTGGATCAAAATTTCAATGATTTGTATAGTCTTGAATTTCCAGTTGTAAAATCGGAAATTTTCAAAAAATGTTTTTTCTATCGAAAAATGTCAAATTTTATCATTTTTTGCTTATTTATACTTAGTCCAGTCATAAAGGACCTCTATGTATACATTTTGACTTACTTGGATCAAAATTTCAATGATTTGTATACTCATGACTCTCATGTTGTAAAATCGGAAATTTTCAAAAAATGTTTTTTCTATCGAAAAATGTCACATTTGATCATTTTTGGCTTATATATACTTAGTCCAGTCATAAAGGACCTCAATGTATACATTTTGACTTACTTGGATCAAAATTTCAATGATTTGTATAGTCATGACTCTCATGAAGAAAAATCGAAAATTTTAAAAAAATGTTTTTTCTACCGAAAAATGTCAAATTTGATCATTTTTGGCTTATTTATACTTAGTCCAGTCATAAATGACCTCTATGTATACATTTTGACTTACTTGGATCAAAATTTCAATGATTTGTATAGTCATGAAATTCCAGTTGTAAATTCGGAAATTTTAAAAAAATGTTTTTTCTATCGAAAAATGTCAAATTTGATCATTTTTGGCTTATTTATACTTAATCCAGTCATAAAGGACCTCTATGTATACATTTTGACTTACTTGGATCAAAATTTCAATGATTTGTATAGTCATGTTGAAAAATCGAAAATTTTCAAAAAATGTTTTTTTTATCGAAAAATGTCAAATTTGATCATTTTTGGCTTATTTATACTTAGTCCATTCATAAAGGACCTCTATGTATACATTTTGACTTACTTGGATCAAAATTTCAATGATTTGTATAGTCGTGAAATTCTAGTTGTAAAATCGGAAATTTTCAAAAAATGTTTTTTCTATCGAAAAATGTCAAATTTGATCATTTTTGGCTTATTTATACTTAGTCCAGTCATAAAGGACCTCTATGTATACATTTTGACTTACTTGGATCAAAATTTCAATGATTTGTATAGTCATGACATTCTAGTTGTAAAATCGGAAATTTTCAAAAAATGTTTTTTCTATCGAAAAATGTCAAATTTGATCATTTTTGGCCTATTTATACTTAGTGCAGTCATAAAGGACCTCTTTGTATACATTTTGATTTACTTGGATCAAAATTTCAATGATTTGTATAGTCATGACTCTAATGTTGAAATATCGATAATTGCCAAAAATGTTTTTTCTATCGAAAAATGTCAAATTTGATCATTTTTAGCTTATTTATACTTAGTCCAGTCATGAAGGACCTCTATGTATACATTTTGACTTACTTGGATCAAAATTTCAATGATTTGTATAGTCATGACTCTCATGTTGAAAAATAGAAAATTTTCAAAAAATGTTTTTTCTATCGAAAAATGTCAAATTTGATTATTTTTGGCTTATTTATACTTAGTCCAGTCATAAAGGACCTCAATGTATACATTTTGACTTACTTGGATCAAAATTTCAATGATTTGTATAGTCATGACTCTCATGTTGAAAAATCGAAAATTTTCAAAAAATGTGTTTTCTATCGAAAAATGTCAAATTTGATCATTTTTGGCTCATTTATACTTAGTTCAGTCATAAATGACCTCTATGTATACATTTTGACTTACTTGGATCAAAATTTCAATGATTTGTATAGTCATGAATTTCCAGTTGTAAAATCGGAAATTTTCAAAAAATATTTTTTCTATCGAAAAATGTCAAATTTTATCATTTTTTGCTTATTTATACTTAGTCCAGTCATAAAGGACCTCTATGTATACATTTTGACTTACTTGGATCAAAATTTCAATGATTTGTATACTCATGACTCTCATGTTGTAAAATCGGAAATTTTCAAAAAATGTTTTTTCTATCGAAAAATGTCACATTTGATCATTTTTGGCTTATATATACTTAGTCCAGTCATAAAGGACCTCAATGTATACATTTTGACTTACTTGGATCAAAATTTCAATGATTTGTATAGTCATGACTCTCATGAAGAAAAATCGAAAATTTTCAAAAAATGTTTTTTCTACCGAAAAATGTCAAATTTGATCATTTTTGGCTTATTTATACTTAGTCCAGTCATAAATGACCTCTATGTATACATTTTGACTTACTTGGATCAAAATTTCAATGATTTGTATAGTCATGAAATTCCAGTTGTAAATTCGGAAATTTAAAAAAAATGTTTTTTCTATCGAAAAATGTCAAATTTGATCATTTTTGGCTTATTTATACTTAATCCAGTCATAAAGGACCTCTATGTATACATTTTGACTTGCTTGGATCAAAATTTCAATGATTTGTATAGTCATGACTCTCATGTTGTAAAATCGGAAATTTTCAAAAAATGTTTTTTGTATCGAAAAATGTCAAATTTGTTCATTTTTGGCTTATTTATACTTAGTCCAGTCATAAAAGACCTCTATGTAAACATTTTGACTTACTTGGATCAAAATTTCAATGATTTGTATAGTCATGACATTCTAGTTGTAAAATCGGAAATTTTCAAAAAATGTTTTTTCTATCGAAAAATGTCAAATTTGATCATTTTTGGCTTATATATACTTAGTCCAGTCATAAAGGACCTCTATGTATACATTTTGACTTACTTGGATCAAAATTTCAATGATTTGTATAGTCATGACTCTCATGTTGTAAAATCGGAAATTTTCAAAAAATGTTTTTTCTATCGAAAAATGTCAAATTTGATCATTTTTGGCTTGTTTATACTAAGTTCAGTCATAAAGGACCTCTATGTATACATTTTGACTTACTTGGATCCAAATTTTAATGATTTGTATAGTCATGACATTCTAGTTGTAAAATCGGAAATTTTTAAAAAATGTTTTTTCTATCGAAAAATGTCAAATTTGATCATTTTTGGCTTATTTATACTTAGTCAAGTCATAAAGGACCTCAATGTAAACATTTTGACTTACTTGGATCAAAATTTCAATGATTTGTATAGTCATGACATTCTAGTTGTAAAATCGGAAATTTTCAAAAAATGTTTTTTCTATCGAAAAATGTCAAATTTGATCATTTATGGCTTATTTATACTTAGTCCAGTCATAAAAGACCTCTTTGTATACATTTTGACTTACTTGGATCAAAATTTCAATGATTTGTATTGTCATGACTCTCATGTTGAAAAATCGAAAATTTTCAAAAAATGTTTTTTCTATCGAAAAATGTCAAATTTGATCATTTTTGGCTTATTTATACTTAGTCCAGTCATAAAGGACCTCTTTGTATACATTTTGACTTACTTGGATCAAATTTTCAATGATTTGTATAGTCATGACATTCTAGTTGTAAAATCGGAAATTTTCAAAAAATGTTTTTTCTATCGAAAAATGTTAAATTTGATCATTTTTGGCTTATTTATACTTAGTCCAGTCATAAAGGACCTCTTTGTATACATTTTGATTTACTTGGATCAAAATTTCAATGATTTGTATAGTCATGACTCTATTGTTGAAATATCGATAATTGCCAAAAATGTTTCTTCTATCGAAAAATGTCAAATTTGATAATTTTTGGCTTATTTCTACTTAGTCCAGTCATAAAGGACTATGTATACATTTTGACTTACTTGGATCAAAATTTCAATGATTTGTATAGTCATGACTCTCATGTTTAAAAATAGAAAATTTTCAAAAAATGTTCTTTCTATCGAAAAATGTCAAATATGATCATTTTTGGCTTATTTATACTTAGTCCAGTCATAAATGACCTCTATGTATACATTTTGACTTACTTGGATCAAAATTTCAATGATTTGTATAGTCATGACTCTCATATTTAAAATCGGAAATTTTCAAAAAATGTTTTTTCTATCGAAAAATGTCAAATTTGATCATTTTTGGCTTATTTATACCTAGTCCAGTCATAAAGGACCTCTATGTATACATTTTGACTTACTTGGATCAAAATTTCAATGATTTGTATAGACATGACTCTCATGTTGAAAAATCGAAAATTTTCAAAAAATGTTTTTTCTATCGAAAAATGTCAAATTTGATCATTTTTGGCTTATTTATACTTAGTCCAGTCATAAATGACCTCTATGTATACATTTTGACTTACTTGGATCAAAATTTCAATGATTTGTATAGTCATGAAATTCCAGTTGTAAAATCGGAAATTTTCAAAAAATGTTTTTTCTATCGAAAAATGTCAAATTTTATCATTTTTGGCTTATTTATACTTATTTCAGTCATAAAGGACCTCTATGTATACATTTTGACTTACTTGGATCAAAATTTCAATGATTTGTATAGTCATGACATTCTAATTGTAAAATCGGTAATTTTCAAAAAATGTTTTTTCTATCGAAAAATGTCAAATTTGATCATTTTTGGCTTATTTCTACTTAGTCCAGTCATAAAGGACCTCTATGTATACATTTACTTACTTGGAACAAAATTTCAATGATTTGTATAGTCATGACTCCAATGTTGAAAAATCGAAAATTTTCAAAAAATGTTTTTCCTATCGAAAAATGTCAAATTTGATCATTTTTGGCTTATTTATACTTAGTCCAGTCATAAAAGACCTCTATGTAAACATTTTGACTTACTTGGATCAAAATTTCAATGATTTGTATAGTAATGACATTTTAGTTGTAAAATCGGAAATTTTCAAAAAATGTTTTTTCTATCGAAAAATGTCAAATTTGATCATTTTTGGCTAATATATACTTAGTCCAGTCATAAAGGACCTCTATATATACATTTTGACTTACTGGGATCAAAATTTCAATGATTTGTATAGTCATGACTCTCATGTTGAAAAATAGAAAATTTTCAAAAAATGTTCTTTCTATCGAAAAATGTCAAATATGATCATTTTTGGCTTATTTATACTTAGTCCAGTCATAAATGACCTCTTTGTATACATTTTGACTTACTTGGATCAAAATTTCAATGATTTGTATAGTCATGACTCTCATGTTTAAAATCGGAAATTTTCAATAAATGTTTTTTCTATCGAAAAAGGTCAAATTTGATCATTTTTGGCTTATATATACTTAGTCCAGTCATAAAGGACCTCTATGTATACATTTTGACTTACTTGGATCAAAACTTCAATGATTTGTATAGTCATGACATTCTAGTTATAAAATCGGAAATTTTCAAAAAATGTTTTTCTATCGAAAAATGTCAAATTTGATCATTTTTGGCTTATTTATACTTAGTCCAGTCATAAAGGACCTCTATGTATACATTTTGACTTACTTGGATCAAAATTTCAATGATTTGTATAGACATGACTCTCATGTTGAAAAATCGAAAATTTTCAAAAAATGTTTTTCCTATCGAAAAATGTCAAATTTGATCATTTTTGGCTTATTTATACTTAGTCCAGTCATAAAAGACCTCTATGTAAACATTTTGACTTACTTGGATCAAAATTTCAATGATTTGTATAGTAATGACATTCTAGTTGTAAAATCGGAAATTTTCAAAAAATGTTTTTTCTATCGAAAAATGTCAAATTTGATCATTTTTGGCTTATATATACCTAGTCCAGTCATAAAGGACCTCTATATATACATTTTGACTTACTGGGATCAAAATTTCAATGATTTGTATAGTCATGACTCCAATGTTGAAAAATCGAAAATTTTCAAAAAATGTTTTTTCTATCGAAAAATGTCAAATTTGATCATTTTTGGCTTATTTATACTTAGTCCAGTCATAAAGGACCTCTTTGTATACATTTTGACTTACTTGGATCAAAATTTCAATGATTTGTATAGTCACGACATTCTAGTTGTAAAATCGGAAATTTTTAAAAAATGTTTTTTCTATCGAAAAATGTCAAATTTGATCATTTTTGGCTTATTTATACTTAGTCCAGTCTTAAAGGACCTATATGTATACATTTTGACTTATTTGGATCAAAATTTCCATGATTTGTATAGTCATGACTCTCATGTTGTAAAATCGGAAATTTTCAAAAAATGTTTTTTTTATCGAAAAATGTCAAATTTGATCATTTTTGGCTTATTTATACTTATTCCAATCATAAAGGACCTCTATGTATACATTTTGACTTACTTGGATCAAAATTTCAATGATTTGTACAGTCATGACATTCTAATTGTAAAATCGGTAATTTTCAAAAAATGTTTTTTCTATCGAAAAATGTCAAATTTGATCATTTTTGGTTTATTTATACTTAGTCCAGTCATAAAGCACCTCTTTGTATACATTTTGACTTACTTGGATCAAAATTTCAATGATTTGTATAGTCATGACATTCTAGTTGTAAAATCGGAAATTTTCAAAAAAAGGTTTTTTCTATCGAAAAATGTCAAATTTGATCATTTTTGGCTTATTTATACTTAGTCCAGTCATAAAGGACCTCTTTGTATACATTTTGACTTACTTGGATCAAAATTTCAATGATTTGTATTGTTATGACTCTCATGTTGAAAAATCGAAAATTTTCAAAAAATGTTTTTTCTATCGAAAAATGTCAAATTTGATCATTTTTGGCTTATTTATACTTAGTCCATTCATAAAGGACCTCTATGTATACATTTTGACTTACTTGGATCAAAATTTCAATGATTTGTATAGTCACGACATTCTAGTTGTAAAATCGGAAATTTTTAAAAAATGTTTTTTCTATCGAAAAATGTCAAATTTGATCATTTTTGGCTTATTTATACTTAGTCCAGTCATAAAGGACCTCTATGTATACATTTTGACTTACTTGGATCAAAATTTCAATGATTTGTATAGTCATGACTCTAATGTTGAAAAATCGAAAATTTTCAAAAAATGTTTTTTCTATCGAAAAATGTCAAATTTGATCATTTTTGGCTTATTTATACTTAGTCCAGTCATAAAGGACCTCTTTGTATACATTTTGACTTACTTGGATCAAAATTTCAATGATTTGTAAAGTCATGACATTCTAGTTGTAAAATCGGAAATTTTCAAAAAAAGGTTTTTTCTATCGAAAAATGTCAAATTTGATCATTTTTGGCTTATTTATACTTAGTCCAGTCATAAAGGACCTCTTTGTATACATTTTGACTTACTTGGATCAAAATTTCAATGATTTGTATTGTTATGACTCTCATGTTGAAAAATCGAAAATTTTCAAAAAATGTTTTTTCTTTCGAAAAATGTCAAATTTGATCATTTTTGGCTTATTTATACTTAGTCCATTCATAAAGGACCTCTATGTATACATTTTGACTTACTTGGATCAAAATTTCAATGATTTGTATAGTCACGACATTCTAGTTGTAAAATCGGAAATTTTTAAAAAATGTTTTTTCTATCGAAAAATGTCAAATTTGATCATTTTTGGCTTATTTATACTTAGTCCAGTCATAAAGGACCTTTATGTATACATTTTGACTTATTTGGATCAAAATTTCCATGATTTGTATAGTCATGACTCTCATGTTGTAAAATCGGAAATTTTCAAAAAATGTTTTTTCTATCGAAAAATGTCAAATTTGATCATTTTTGGCTTATTTATACTTAGTCCAGTCATAGAGAACCTCTATGTATACATTTTGACTTTCTTGGATCAAAATTTCAATGATTTGTGTAGTCATGACATTCTAATTGTAAAATCGGTAATTTTCAAAAAATGTTTTTTCTATCGAAAAATGTCAAATTTGATCATTTTTGGCTTATTTATACTTAGTCCAGTCATAAAGGACCTTTATGTATACATTTTGACTTATTTGGATCAAAATTTCCATGATTTGTATAGTCATGACTCTCATGTTGTAAAATCGGAAATTTTCAAAAAATGTTTTTTCTATCGAAAAATGTCAAATTTGATCATTTTTGGCTTATTTATACTTAGTCCAGTCATAGAGGACCTCTATGTATACATTTTGACTTTCTTGGATCAAAATTTCAATGATTTGTGTAGTCATGACATTCTAATTGTAAAATCGGTAATTTTCAAAAAATGTTTTTTCTATCGAAAAATGCCTATTTGATCATTTTTGGTTTATTTATGCTTAGTCCATTTATAAAGGACCTCTATGTATACATTTTGACTTACTTGGATCAAAATTTCAATGATTTGTATAGTCATGACTCTCATGTTGTAAAATCGGAAATTTTCAAAAAATGGTTTTTCTATCGAAAAATGTCAAATTTGATCATTTTTGGCTTATTTATACTTAGTCCAGTCATAAAGGACCTCTATGTATACATTTTGACTTACTTGGATCAAAATTTCAATGATTTGTATAGTCATGACTCTAATGTTGAAAAATCGAAAATTTTCAAAAAATGTTTTTTCTATCGAAAAATGTCAAATTTGATCATTTTTGGCTTATTTATACTTAGTCCAGTCATAAAGGACCTCTTTGTATACATTTTGACTTACTTGGATCAAAATTTCAATGATTTGTATAGTCACGACATTCTAGTTGTAAAATCGGAAATTTTTAAAAAATGTTTTTTCTATCGAAAAATGTCAAATTTGATCATTTTTGGCTTATTTATACTTAGTCCAGTCATAGAGGACCTCTATGTATACATTTTGACTTACTTGGATCAAAATTTCAATGATTGGTGTAGTCATGACATTCTAATTGTAAAATCGGTAATTTTCAAAAAATGTTTTTTCTATCGAAAAATGTCAAATTTGATCATTTATGGCTTATTTATACTTAGTCCAGTCATAAAGGACCTCTATGTATACATTTTGACTTACTTGGAACAAAATTTCAATGATTTGTATAGTCATGACTCTCATGTTGTAAAATCGGAAATTTTCAAAAAATGTTTTTTCTATCGAAAAATGTCAAATTTGTTCATTTTTGGCTTGTTTATACTTAGTTCAGTCATAAAGGACCTCTATGTATACATTTTGACTTACTTGGATCAAAATTTCAATGATTTGTATAGTCATGACTCCAATGTTGAAAAATCGAAAATTTTCAAAAAATGTTTTTCCTATCGAAAAATGTCAAATTTGATCATTTTTGGCTTATTTATACTTAGTCCAGTCATAAAAGACCTCTATGTAAACATTTTGACTTACTTGGATCAAAATTTCAATGATTTGTATAGTAATGACATTCTAGTTGTAAAATCGGAAATTTTCAAAAAATGTTTTTTCTATCGAAAAATGTCAAATTTGATCATTTTTGGCTTATATATACTTAGTCCAGTCATAAAGGACCTCTATATATACATTTTGACTTACTTGGATCAAAATTTCAATTATTTGTATAGTCATGACTCTCATGTTGTAAAATCGGAAATTTTCAAAAAATGTTTTTTCTATCGAAAAATGTCAAATTTGATTATTTTTGGCTTGTTTATACCTAGTTCAGTCATAAAGGACCTCTATGTATACATTTTGACTAACTTGGATCAAAATTTCACTTTTTTGTATAGTCATGACTCTAATGTTGAAAAATCGAAAATTTTCAAAAAATGTTTTTTCTATCGAAAAATGTCAAATTTGATCATTTTTTGCTTATTTATACTTAGTCCAGTCACAAAGGACCTCTATGTATACATTTTGACTTACTTGGATCAAAATTTCAATGATTTGTTTAGTCATGACTCTCATGTTGTAAAATCGGTAATTTTCAAAAAATGTTTTTTCTATCGAAAAATGTCAAATTTGATCATTTTTGGCTTCTTTATACTTAGTTCAGTCATAAAGGACCTCTATGTATACATTTTGACTTACTTGGATCAAAATTTCAATGATTTGTATAGTCATGACTCCAACGTTGAAAAATCGAAAATTTTCAAAAAATGTTTTTTCTATCGAAAAATGTCAAATTTGATCATTTTTGGCTTATTTATAGTTAGTCCAGTCATAAAGGACCTCTTTGTATACATTTTGACTTACTTGGATCAAAATTTCAATGATTTGTATTGTCATGACTCTCATGTTGAAAAATCGAAAATTTTCAAAAAATGTTTTTTCTATCGAAAAATGTCAAATTTGATCATTTTTGGCTTATTTATACTTATTCCATTCATAAAGGACCTCTATGTATACATTTTGACTTACTTGGATCAAAATTCCAATGATTTGTATAGTCACGACATTCTAGTTGTAAAATCGGAAATTTTTAAAAAATGTTTTTTCTATCGAAAAATGTCAAATTTGATCATTTTTGGCTTATTTATACTTAGTTCAGTCATAAAGGACCTATATGTATACATTTTGACTTATTTGGATCAAAATTTGCATGATTTGTATAGTCATGACTCTCATGTTGTAAAATCGGAAATTTTCAAAAAATGTTTTTTCTATCGAAAAATGTCAAATTTGATCATTTTTGGCTTATTTATACTTAGTCCAGTCATAGAGGACCTCTATGTATACATTTTGACTTACTTGGATCAAAATTTCAATGATTTGTGTAGTCATGACATTCTAATTGTAAAATCGGTAATTTTCAAAAAAAGTTTTTTCTATCGAAAAATGCCTATTTGATCATTTTTGGTTTATTTATGCTTAGTCCATTTATAAAGGACCTCTATGTATACATTTTGACTTACTTGGATCAAAATTTCAATGATTTGTATAGTCACGACATTCTAGTTGTAAAATCGGAAATTTTCAAATATGTTTTTTCTATCGAAAAATGTCAAATTTGATCATTTTTGGCTTATTTATACTTAGTCCAGTCATAAAGGACCTCTATGTATACATTTTGACTTACTTGGATCAAAATTCCAATGATTTGTATAGTCACGACATTCTAGTTGTAAAATCGGAAATTTTTAAAAAATGTTTTTTCTATCGAAAAATGTCAAATTTGATCATTTTTGGCTTATTTATACTTAGTCCAGTCATAAAGGACCTATATGTATACATTTTGACTTATTTGGATCAAAATTTGCATGATTTGTATAGTCATGACTCTCATGTTGTAAAATCGGAAATTTTCAAAAAATGTTTTTTCTATCGAAAAATGTCAAATTTGATCATTTTTGGCTTATTTATACTTAGTCCAGTCATAGAGGACCTCTATGTATACATTTTGACTTACTTGGATCAAAATTTCAATGATTGTGTAGTCATGACATTCTAATTGTAAAATCGGTAATTTTCAAAAAATGTTTTTTCTATCGAAAAATGCCTATTTGATCATTTTTGGTTTATTTATGCTTAGTCCATTTATAAAGGACCTCTATGTATACATTTTGACTTACTTGGATCAAAATTTCAATGATTTGTATAGTCACGACATTCTAGTTGTAAAATCGGAAATTTTCAAATATGTTTTTTCTATCGAAAAATGTCAAATTTGATCATTTTTGGCTTATTTATACTTAGTCCAGTCATAAAGGACCTCTATGTATACATTTTGACTTACTTGGATCAAAATTTCAATGATTTGTATAGTCATGACTCTCATGTTGTAAAATCGGAAATTTTCAAAAAATGTTTTTTCTATCGAAAAATGTCAAATTTGATCATTTTTGGCTTATTTATACTTAGTCCAGTCATAAAGGACCTCTATGTATACATTTTGACTTACTTGGATCAAAATTTCAATGATTTGTATAGTCATGACTCTAATGTTGAAAAATCGAAAATTTTCAAAAAATGTTTTTTCTATCGAAAAATGTCAAATTTGATCATTTTTGGCTTATTTATACTTAGTCCAGTCATAAAGGACCTCTTTGTATACATTTTGACTTACTTGGATAAAAATTTCAATGATTTGTATTGTCATGACTCTCATGTTGAAAAATCGAAAATTTTCAAAAAATGTTTTTTCTATCGAAAAATGTCAAATTTGATCATTTTTGGCTTATTTATACTTAGTCCAGTCATAATGGACCTCTATGTATACATTTTGACTTACTTGGATCAAAATTTCAATGATTTGTATAGTCACGACATTCTAGTTGTAAAATCGGAAATTTTAAAAAAATGTTTTTTCTATCGAAAAATGTCAAATTTGATCATTTTTGGCTTATTTATACTTAGTCCAGTCATAAAGGACCTATATGTATACATTTTGACTTATTTGGATCAAAATTTCCATGATTTGTATAGTCATGACTCTCATGTTGTAAAATCGGAAATTTTAAAAAAATGTTTTTTCTATCGAAAAATGTCAAATTTGATCATTTTTGGCTTATTTATACTTAGTCCAGTCATAAAGGACCTATATGTATACATTTTGACTTATTTGGATCAAAATTTCCATGATTTGTATAGTCATGACTCTCATGTTGTAAAATCGGAAATTTTCAAAAAATGTTTTTTCTATCGAAAAATGTCAAATTTGATAATTTTTGGCTTATTTATACTTATTCCAGTCATAAAGGACCTCTATGTATACATTTTGACTTACTTGGATCAAAATTTCAATGATTTGTATAGTCACGACATTCTAGTTGTAAAATCGGAAATTTTAAAAAAATGTTTTTTCTATCGAAAAATGTCAAATTTGATCATTTTTGGCTTATTTATACTTAGTCCAGTCATAAAGGACCTATATGTATACATTTTGACTTATTTGGATCAAAATTTCCATGATTTGTATAGTCATGACTCTCATGTTGTAAAATCGGAAATTTTCAAAAAATGTTTTTTCTATCGAAAAATGTCAAATTTGATCATTTTTGGCTTATTTATACTTAGTCCAGTCATAGAGGACCTCTATGTATACATTTTGACTTACTTGGATCAAAATTTCAATGATTTGTGTAGTCATGACATTCTAATTGTAAAATCGGTAATTTTCAAAAAATGTTTTTTCTATCGAAAAATGCCTATTTGATCATTTTTGGTTTATTTATGCTTAGTCCATTCATAAAGGACCTCTATGTATACATTTTGACTTACTTGGATCAAAATTTCAATGATTTGTATAGTCACGACATTCTAGTTGTAAAATCGGAAATTTTCAAATATGTTTTTTCTATCGAAAAATGTCAAATTTGATCATTTTTGGCTTATTTATACTTAGTCCAGTCATAAAGGACCTCTATGTATACATTTTGACTTACTTGGATCAAAATTTCAATGATTTGTATAGTCACGACATTCTAGTTGTAAAATCGGAAATTTTTAAAAAATGTTTTTTCTATCGAAAAATGTCAAATTTGATCATTTTTGGCTTATTTATACTTAGTCCAGTCATAAAGGACCTATATGTATACATTTTGACTTATTTGGATCAAAATTTCCATGATTTGTATAGTCATGACTCTCATGTTGTAAAATCGGAAATTTTCAAAAAATGTTTTTTCTATCGAAAAATGTCAAATTTGATCATTTTTGGCTTATTTATACTTAGTCCAGTCATAAAGGACCTCTATGTATACATTTTGACTTACTTGGATCAAAATTTCAATGATTTGTATAGTCATGACTCTAATGTTGAAAAATCGAAAGTTTTCAAAAAATGTTTTTTTCTATCGAAAAATGTCAAATTTGATCATTTTTGGCTTATTTATACTTAGTCCAGTCATAAAGGACCTCTATGTATACATTTTGACTTACTTGGATCAAAATTTCAATGATTTGTATAGTCATGACTCTAATGTTGAAAAATCGAAAATTTTCAAAAAATGTTTTTTCTATCGAAAAATGTCAAATTTGATCATTTTTGGCTTATTTATACTTAGTCCAGTCATAAAGGACCTCTTTGTATACATTTTGACTTACTTGGATCAAAATTTCAATGATTTTTATTGTCATGACTCTCATGTTGAAAAATCGAAAATTTTCAAAAAATGTTTTTTCTATCGAAAAATGTCAAATTTGATCATTTTTGGCTTATTTATACTTAGTCCAGTCATAAAGGACTTCTATGTATACATTTTGACTTACTTGGATCAAAATTTCAATGATTTGTATAGTCACGACATTCTAGTTGTAAAATCGGAAATTTTTAAAAAATGTTTTTTCTATCGAAAAATGTCAAATTTGATCATTTTTGGCTTATTTATACTTAGTCCAGTCATAAAGGACCTATATGTATACATTTTGACTTTTTTGGATCAAAATTTCCATGATTTGGATAGTCATGACTCTCATGTTGTAAAATCGGAAATTTTCAAAAAATGTTTTTTCTATCGAAAAATGTCAAATTTGATCATTTTTGGCTTATTTATACTTATTCCAGTCATAAAGGACCTCTATGTATACATTTTGACTTACTTGGATCAAAATTTCAATGATTTGTATAGTCATGACTCTCATGTTGAAAAATCGAAAATTTTCAAAAAATGTTTTTTCTATCGAAAAATGTCAAATTTGAACATTTTTGGCTTATTTATACTTAGTCCAGTCATAAAGGACCTCTATATATACATTTTGACTTACTTAGATCAAAATTTCAATGATTTGTATAGTCATGACATTCTAGTTGTAAAATCGGAAATTTTCAAAAAATGTATTTTCTATCGAAAAATGTCAAATTTGATCATTTTTGGCTTATTTATACTTAGTCCAGTCATAAAGGACCTCTATGTATACATTTTGACTTACTTGGATCAAAATTTCAATGAATTGTATAGTCATGACTCTCATGTTGTAAAATCGGAAATTTTCAAAAAATGTTTTTTCTATCGAAAAATGTCAAATTTGATCATTTTTGGCTTATTTATACTTAGTCCAGTCATAAAGGACCTCTATGTATACATTTTGACTTACTTGGATCAAAATTTCAATGATTTGTATAGTCATGACTCTAATGTTGAAAAATAGAAAATTTTCAAAAAATGTTTTTTCTATCGAAAAATGTCAAATTTGATCATTTTTGGCTTATTTATACTTAGTCCAGTCATAAAGGACCTCTTTGTATACATTTTGACTTACTTGGATCAAAATTTCAATGATTTGTATTGTCATGACTCTCATGTTGAAAAATCGAAAATTTTCAAAAAATGTTTTTTCTATCGAAGAATGTCAAATTTGATCATTTTTGGCTTATTTATACTTAGTCCAGTCATAAAGGACCTCTATGTATACATTTTGACTTACTTGGATCAAAATTTCAATGATTTGTATAGTCATGACATTCTAGTTGTAAAATCGGAAATTTTCAAAAAAAGGTTTTTTCTATCGAAAAATGTCAAATTTGATCATTTTTGGCTTATTTATACTTATTCCAGTCATAAAGGACCTCTATGTATACATTTAGACTTACTTGGATCAAAATTTCAATGATTTGTATAGTCATGACTCTCATGTTGTAAAATCGGAAATTTTCAAAAAATGTTTTTTCTATCGAAAAATGTCAAATTTGATCATTTTTGGCTTATTTATACTTAGTCCAGTCATAAAGGACCTCTATGTAAACATTTTGACTTACTTGGATCAAAATTTCAATGATTTGTATAGTCATGACTCTAATGTTGAAAAATCGAAAATTTTCAAAAAATGTTTTTTCTATCGAAAAATGCCTCTTTGATCATTTTTGGTTTATTTATACTTAGTCCATTCATAAAGGACCTCTATGTATACATTATGACTTTCTTGGATCAAAATATCAATGATTTGTATATTCACGACATTCTAGTTGTAAAATCGGAAATTTTCAAATATGTTTTTTCTATCAAAAAATGTCAAATTTGATCATTTTTGGCTTATTTATACTTAGTCCAGTCATAAAGGACCTCTATGTATACATTTTGACTTACTTGGATCAAAATTTCAATGATTTGTATAGTCATGACTCTCATGTTGTAAAATCGGAAATTTTCAAAAAATGTTTTTTCTATCGAAAAATGTCAAATTTGATCATTTTGGCTTATTTATACTTAGTCCAGTCATAAAGGACCTCTATGTATACATTTTGACTTACTTGGATCAAAATTTCAATGATTTGTATAGTCATGACTCTAATGTTGAAAAATCGAAAATTTTCAAAAAATGTTTTTTCTATCGAAAAATGTCAAATTTGATCATTTTTGGCTTATTTATACTTAGTCCAGTCATAAAGGACCTCTTTGTATACATTTTGACTTACTTGGATCAAAATTTCAATGATTTGTATTGTCATGACTCTCATGTTGAAAAATCGAAAATTTTCAAAAAATGTTTTTTCTATCGAAAAATGTCAAATTTGATCATTTTTGGCTTATTTATACTTAGTCCAGTCATAAAGGACCTCTATGTATACATTTTGTCTTACTTGGATCAAAATTTCAATGATTTGTATAGTCACGACATTCTAGTTGTAAAATCGGAAATTTTTAAAAAATGTTTTTTCTATCGAAAAATGTCAAAGTTGATCATTTTTGGCTTATTTATACTTAGTCCAGTCATAAAGGACCTATATGTATACATTTTGACTTATTTGGATCAAAATTTCCATGATTTGTATAGTCATGACTCTCATGTTGTAAAATCGGAAATTTTCAAAAAATGTTTTTTCTATCGAAAAATGTCAAATTTGATCATTTTTGGCTTATTTATACTTATTCCAGTCATAAAGGCCCTCTATGTATACATTTTGACTTACTTGGATCAAAATTTCAATGATTTGTATAGTCATGACTCTCATGTTGAAAAATCGAAAATTTTCAAAAAATGTTTTTTCTATCGAAAAATGTCAAATTTGAACATTTTTGGCTTATTTATACTTAGTCCAGTCATAAAGGACCTCTATATATACATTTTGACTTACTTGGATCAAAATTTCAATGATTTGTATAGTCATTACATTCTAGTTGTAAAATCGGAAATTTTCAAAAAATGTATTTTCTATCGAAAAATGTCAAATTTGATCATTTTTGGCTTATTTATACTTAGTCCAGTCATAAAGGACCTCTATGTATACATTTTGACTTACTTGGATCAAAATTTCAATGATTTGTATAGTCATGACTCTCATGTTGAAAAATCGAAAATTTTCAAAAAATGTTTTTTCTATCGAAAAATGTCAAATTTGATCATTTTTGGCTTATTTATACTTAGTCCGGTCATAAAGGACCTCTATGTATACATTTTGACTTACCTGGATCAAAATTTCAATGACTTGTACAGTCATGACTCTCATGTTGTAAAATCGGATATTTTCAAAAAATGTTTTTTCTGTCGAAAAATGTCAAATTTGATCATTTTTGGCTTATTTATACTTAGTTCAGTCATAAAGGACCTCTATGTATACATTTTGACTTACTTGGATCAAAATTTCATTGATTTGTATAGTCATGACTCTAATGTTGAAAAATAGAAAATTTTCAAAAAATGTTTTTTCTATCGAAGAATGTCAAATTTGATCATTTTTGGCTTATTTATACTTAGTCCAGTCATAAAGGACCTCTATGTATACATTTTAACTTACTTGGATCAAAATTTCAATGATTTGTATAGTCATGACTCTAATGTTGAAAAATCGAAAATTTTCAAAAAATGTTTTTTCTATCGAAAAATGTCAAATTTGATCATTTTTGGCTTATTTATACTTAGTCCAGTCATAAAGGGCCTCTTTGTATACATTTTGACTTACTTGGATCAAAATTTCAATGATTTGTATTGTCATGACTCTCATGTTGAAAAATCGAAAATTTTCAAAAAATGTTTTTTCTATCGAAAAATGTCAAATTTGATCCTTTTTGGCTTATTTATACTTAGTCCAGTCATAAAGTACCTCTATGTATACATTTTGACTTACTTGGATCAAAATTTCAATGATTTGTATAGTCATGACTCTCATGTTGAAAAATCGAAAATTTTCAAAAAATGTTTTTTCTATCGAAAAATGTCAAATTTGATCATTTTTGGCTTATTTCTACTTTGTCCAGTCATAAAGGACCTCTATGCATACATTTTGACTTACTTGGATCAAAATTTCAATGATTTGTATAGTCATAACTCTCATGTTGAAAAATCGAAAATTTTCAAAAAATGTTTTTTCTATCGAAAAATGTCAAATTTGATCATTTTTGGCTTATTTTTACTTAGTCCAGTCATAAGGTACAATATGTATACATTTTGACTTACTTGGATCAAAATTTCAATGAGTTGTATAGTCATGACATTCTAGTTGTAAAATCGGAAATTTTCAAAAAAGGTTTTTTCTATCGAAAAATGTCAAATTTGATCATTTTTGGCTTATTTATACTTAGTCCAGTCATAAAGGACCTCTTTGTATACATTTTGACTTACTTGGATCAAAATTTCAATGATTTGTATAGTCATGACTCTAATGTTGAAAAATCGAAAATTTTCAAAAAATGTTTTTTCTATCGAAAAATGTCAAATTTGATCATTTTTGGCTTATTTATACTTAGTCCAGTCATAAAGGACCTCTTTGTATACATTTTGACTTACTTGGATCAAAATTTCAATGATTTGTACAGTCATGACTCTAATGTTGAAAAATCGAAAATTTTCAAAAAATGTTTTTTCTATCGAAAAATGTCAAATTTGATCATTTTTGGCTTATTTATACTTAGTCCAGTCATAAAGGACCTCTTTGTATACATTTTGACTTACTTGGATCAAAATTTCAATGATTTGTTTTGTCATGACTCTCATGTTGAAAAATCGAAAATTTTCAAAAAATGTTTTTTCTATCGAAGAATGTCAAATTTGATCATTTTTGGCTTATTTATACTTAGTCCAGTCATAAAGGACCTCTATGTATACATTTTGACTTACTTGGATCAAAATTTCAATGATTTGTATAGTCATGACATTCTAGTTGTAAAATCGGAAATTTTCAAAAAAAGGTTTTTTCTATCGAAAAATGTCAAATTTGATCATTTTTGGCTTATTTATACTTATTCCAGTCATAAAGGACCTCTATGTATAAATTTAGACTTACTTGGATCAAAATTTCAATGATTTGTATAGTTATGACTCTCATGTTGTAAAATCGGAAATTTTCAAAAAATGTTTTTTCTATCGAAAAATGTCAAATTTGATCATTTTTGGCTTATTTATACTTAGTCCAGTCATAAAGGACCTCTATGTAAACATTTTGACTTACTTGGATCAAAATTTCAATGATTTGTATAGTCATGACTCTAATGTTGAAAAATCGAAAATTTTCAAAAAATGTTTTTTTCTATCGAAAAATGTCAAATTTGATCATTTTTGGCTTATTTATACTTAGTCCAGTCATAAAGGACCTCTTTGTATACATTTTGACTTACTTGGATCAAAATTTCAATGATTTGTATTGTCATGACTCTCATGTTGAAAAATCGAAAATTTTCAAAAAATGTTTTTTCTATCGAAAAATGTCAAATTTGATCATTTTTGGCTTATTTATACTTAGTCCAGTCATAAAGGACCTCTATGTATACATTTTGACTTACTTGGATCAAAATTTCAATGATTTGTATAGTCACGACATTCTAGTTGTAAAATCGGAAATTTTTAAAAAATGTTTTTTCTATCGAAAAATGTCAAATTTGATCATTTTTGGCTTATTTTTACTTAGTCCGGTCATAAAGGACCTCTATGTATACATTTTGACTTACCTGGATCAAAATTTCAATGACTTGTACAGTCATGACTCTCATGTTGTAAAATCGGAAATTTTCAAAAAATGTTTTTTCTATCGAAAAATGTCAAATTTGATCATTTTTGGCTTATTTATACTTAGTCCAGTCATAAGGACCTCTATGTATACATTTTGACTTACTTGGATCAAAATTTCAATGATTTGTATAGTCATGACTCTAATGTTGAAAAATGGAAAATTTTCAAAAAATGTTTTTTCTATCGAAAAATGTCAAATTTGATCATTTTTGGCTTATTTATACTTAGTCCAGTCATAAAGGACCTCTTTGTATACATTTTGACTTACTTGGATCAAAATTTCAATGATTTGTATTGTCATGACTCTCATGTTGAAAAATCGAAAATTTTCAAAAAATGTTTTTTCTATCGAAGAATTTCAAATTTGATCATTTTTGGCTTATTTATACTTAGTCCAGTCATAAAGGACCTCTATGTATACATTTTGACTTACTTGGATCAAAATTTCAATGATTTGTATAGTCATGACATTCTAGTTGTAAAATCGGAAATTTTCAAAAAAAGGTTTTTTCTATCGAAAAATGTCAAATTTGATCATTTTTGGCTTATTTATACTTAGTCCAGTCATAAAGGACCTCTTTGTATACATTTTGACTTACTTGGATCAAAATTTCAATGATTTGTATTGTCATGACTCTCATGTTGAAAAATCGAAAATTTTCAAAAAATGTTTTTTCTATCGAAAAATGTCAAATTTGATCATTTTTGGCTTATTTATACTTAGTCCAGTCATAAAGGACCTCTATGTATACATTTTGACTTACTTGGATCAAAATTTCAATGATTTGTATAGTCACGACATTCTGGTTGTAAAATCGGAAATTTTTAAAAAATGTTTTTTCTATCGAAAAATGTCAAATTTGATCATTTTTGGCTTATTTATACTTAGTCCAGTCATAAAGGACCTATATGTATACATTTTTACTTATTTGGATCAAAATTTCCATGATTTGTATAGTCATGACTCTCATGTTGTAAAATCGGAAATTTTCAAAAAATGTTTTTAAATGTTTTTTCTATCGAAAAATGTCAAATTTGATCATTTTTGGCTTATTTATACTTAGTCCAGTCATAAAGGACCTCTATGTATACATTTTGACTTACTTGGATCAAAATTTCAATGATTTGTATAGTCATGACATTCTAATTGTAAAATCGGTAATTTTCAAAAAATGTTTTTTCTATCGAAAAATGTCAAATTTGATCATTTTTGGTTTATTTATACTTAGTCCAGTCATAAAGCACCTCTATGTATACATTTTGACTTACTTGGATCAAAATTTCAATGATTTGTATAGTCATGACATTCTAGTTGTAAAATCGGAAATTTTCAAAAAAAGGTTTTTTCAATGGAAAAATGTCAAATTTGATCATTTTTGGCTTTTTTATACTTAGTCCAGTCATAAAGGACCTCTATGTATACATTTTGACTTACTTGGATCAAAGTTTCAATGATTTGTATAGTCATGACTCTCATGTTGAAAAATCGAAAATTTTCAAAAAATGTTTTTTCTATCGAAAAATGTCAAATTTGAACATTTTTGGCTTATTTATACTTAGTCCAGTCATAAAGGACCTCTATATATACATTTTGACTTACTTGGATCAAAATTTCAATGATTTGTATAGTCATGACATTCTAGTTGTAAAATCGGAAATTTTCAAAAAATGTTTTTACATTTTGACTTACTTGGATCAAAATTTCAATGATTTGTATAGTCATGACATTCTAGTTGTAAAATCGGAAATTTTCAAAAAATGTATTTTCTATCGAAAAATGTCAAATTAGATCATTTTTGGCTTATTTATACTTAGTCCAGTCATAAAGGACCTCTATGTATAAATTTTGACTTACTTGGATCAAAATTTCAATGATTTGTATAGTCATGACTCTCATGTTGAAAAATCGAAAATTTTCAAAAAATGTTTTTTCTATCGAAAAATGTCAAATTTGAACATTTTTGGCTTATTTATACTTAGTCCAGTCATAAAGGACCTCTATGTATACATTTTGACTTACTTGGATCAAAATTTCAATGATTTGTATAGTCACGACATTCTAGTTGTAAAATCGGAAATTTAAAAAAAAGTTTTTTCTATCGAAAAATGTCAAATTTGATCATTTTTGGCTTATTTATACTTAGTCCAGTCATAAAGGACCTATATGTATACATTTTGACTTATTTGGATCAAAATTTCCATGATTTGTATAGTCATGACTCTCATGTTGTAAAATCGGAAATTTTCAAAAAATGTTTTTTCTATCGAAAAATGTCAAATTTGATCATTTTTAGCTTATTTATACTTATTCCAGTCATAAAGGACCTCTATGTATACATTTTGACTTACTTGGATCAAAATTTCAATGATTTGTATAGTCATGACTCTCATGTTGAATAATCGAAAATTTTCAAAAAAAGTTTTTTCTATCGAAAAATGTCAAATTTGAACATTTTTGGCTTATTTGTACTTAGTCCAGTCATAAAGGACCTCTATATATACATTTTGACTTACTTGGATCAAAATTTCAATGATTTGTATAGTCATGACTCTCATGTTGTAAAATCGGAAATTTTCAAAAAATGTTTTTTCTATCGAAAAATGTCAAATTTGATCATTTTTGGCTTATTTATACTTAGTCCAGTCATACAGGACCTCTTTGTATACATTTTGACTTACTTGGATCAAAATTTCAATGCTTTGTATAGTCATGACTCTAATGTTGAAAAATCGAAAATTTTCAAAAAATGTTTTTTCTATCGAAACATGTCAAATTTGATCATTTTTGGCTTATTTATACTTATTCCAGTCATAAAGGACCTCTATGTATACATTTTGACTTACTTGGATCAAAATTTCAATGATTTGTATAGTCAAGACATTCTAGTTGTAAAATCGGAAATTTTTAAAAAATGTTTTTTCTATCGAAAAATGTCAAATTTGATCATTTTTGGCTTATTTATACTTAGTCCAGTCATACAGGACCTCTTTGTATACATTTTGACTTACTTGGATCAAAATTTCAATGCTTTGTATAGTCATGACTCTAATGTTGAAAAATCGAAAATTTTCAAATAAGTTTTTTCTATCGAAAAATGTCAAATTTGATCATTTTTGGCTTATTTATACTTAGTCCAGTCATAAAGGACCTCTATATATACATTTTGACTTACTTGGATCAAAATTTCAATGATTTGTATAGTCATGACATTCTAGTTGTAAAATCGGAAATTTTTAAAAAATGTATTTTCTATCGAAAAATGTCAAATTTGATCATTTTTGGCTTATTTATACTTAGTCCAGTCATAAAGGACCTCTATGTATACATTTTGACTTACTTGGATCAAAATTTCAATGATTTGTATAGTCATGACTCTAATGTTGAAAAATAGAAAATTTTCAAAAAATGTTTTTTCTATCGAAAAATGTCAAATTTGATCATTTTTGGCTTATTTATACTTAGTCCAGTCATAGAGGACCTATATGTATACATTTTGACTTATTTGGATCAAAATTTCCATGATTTGTATAGTCATGACTCTCATGTTGAAAAATCGAAAATTTTCAAATAAGTTTTTTCTATCGAAAAATGTCAAATTTGAACATTTTTGGCTTATTTATACTTAGTCCAGTCATAAAGGACCTCTATATTTACATTTTGACTTACTTGGATCAAAATTTCAATGATTTGTATAGTCATGACATTCTAGTTGTAAAATCGGAAATTTTTAAAAAATGTATTTTCTATCGAAAAATGTCAAATTTGATCATTTTTGGCTTATTTATACTTAGTCCAGTCATAAAGGACCTCTATGTATACATTTTGACTTACTTTGATCAAAATTTCAATGATTTGTATAGTCATGACTCTCATGTTGTAAAATCGGAAATTTTCAAAAAATGTTTTTTCTATCGAAAAATGTCAAATTTGATCATTTTTGGCTTATTTATACTTAGTCCAGTCATAAAGGACCTCTATGTATACATTTTGACTTACTTGGATCAAAATTTCAATGATTTGTATAGTCATGACTCTAATGTTGAAAAATAGAAAATTTTCAAAAAATGTTTTTTCTATCGAAAAATGTCAAATTTGATCATTTTTGGCTTATTTATACTTAGTCCAGTCATAAAGGATCTCTTTGTATACATTTTGACTTACTTGGATCAAAATTTCAATGATTTGTATTGTCATGACTCTCATGTTGAAAAATCGAAAATTTTCAAAAAATGTTTTTTCTATCGACAAATGTCAAATTTGATCATTTTTGGCTTATTTATACTTAATCCATACATAAAGGACCTCTATGTATACATTTTGACTTACTTGGATCAAAATTTCAATGATTTGTATAGTCACGACATTCTAGTTGTAAAATCGGAAATTTTTAAAAAATGTTTTTTCTATCGAAAAATGTCAAATTTGATCATTTTTGGCTTATTTATACTTAGTCCAGTCATAGAGGACCTATATGTATACATTTTGACTTATTTGGATCAAAATTTCCATGATTTGTATAGTCATGACTCTCATGTTGTAAAATCGGAAATTTTCAAAAAATGTTTTTTCTATCGAAAAATGTTAAATTTGATCATTTTTGGCTTATTTATACTTATTCCAGTCATAAAGGACCTCTATGTATACATTTTGACTAACTTGGATCAAAATTTCAATGATTTGTATAGTCATGACATTCTAATTGTAAAATCGGTAATTTTCAAAAAATGTTTTTTCTATCGAAAAATGTCAAATTTGATCATTTTTGGTTTATTTATACTTAGTCCAGTCATAAAGCACCTCTATGTATACATTTTGACTTACTTGGATCAAAATTTCAATGATTTGTATAGTCACGACATTCTAGTTGTAAAATCGGAAATTTTTAAAAAATGTTTTTTCTATCGAAAAATGTCAAATTTGATCATTTTTGGCTTATTTATACTTAGTCCAGTCATAACGGACCTATATGTATACATTTTGACTTATTTGGATCAAAATTTCCATGATTTGTATAGTCATGACTCTCATGTTGTAAAATCGGAAATTTTCAAAAAATGTTTTTTCTATCGAAAAATGTCAAATTTGATCATTTTTGGCTTATTTATACTTAGTCCAGTCATAGAGGACCTCTTTGTATACATTTTGACTTACTTGGATCAAAATTTCAATGATTTGTGTAGTCATGACATTCTAATTGTAAAATCGGTAATTTTCAAAAAATGTTTTTTCTATCGAAAAATGCCTATTTTATCATTTTTGGTTTATTTATACTTAGTCCAGTCATAAAGCACCTCTATGTATACATTTTGACTTACTTGGATCAAAATTTCAATGATTTGTATAGTCATGACATTCTAGTTGTAAAATCGGAAATTTTCAAAAAAAGGTTTTTTCTATCGAAAAATGTCAAATTTGATCATTTTTGGCTTTTTTATACTTAGTCCAGTCATAAAGGACCTCTATGTATACATTTTGACTTACTTGGATCAAAATTTCAATGATTTGTATAGTCATGACTCTCATGTTGAAAAATCGAAAATTTTCAAAAAATGTTTTTTCTATCGAAAAATGTCAAATTTGAACATTTTTGGCTTATTTATACTTAGTCCAGTCATAAAGGACCTCTATATATACATTTTGACTTACTTGGATCAAAATTTCAATGATTTGTATAGTCATGACATTCTAGTTGTAAAATCGGAAATTTTCAAAAAATGTATTTTCTATCGAAAAATGTCAAATTTGATCATTTTTGGCTTATTTATACTTAGTCCAGTCATAAAGGACCTCTATGTATACATTTTGACTTACTTGGATCAAAATTTCAATGATTTGTATAGTCATGACTCTCATGTTGAAAAATCGAAAATTTTCAAAAAATGTTTTTTCTATCGAAAAATGTCAAATTTGAACATTTTTGGCTTATTTATACTTAGTCCAGTCATAAAGGACCTCTATGTATACATTTTGACTTACTTGGATCAAAATTTCAATGATTTGTATAGTCACGACATTCTAGTTGTAAAATCGGAAATTTAAAAAAAAGTTTTTTCTATCGAAAAATGTCAAATTTGATCATTTTTGGCTTATTTATACTTAGTCCAGTCATAAAGGACCTATATGTATACATTTTGACTTATTTGGATCAAAATTTCCATGATTTGTATAGTCATGACTCTCATGTTGTAAAATCGGAAATTTTCAAAAAATGTTTTTTCTATCGAAAAATGTCAAATTTGATCATTTTTAGCTTATTTATACTTATTCCAGTCATAAAGGACCTCTATGTATACATTTTGACTAACTTGGATCAAAATTTCAATGATTTGTATAGTCATGACATTCTAATTGTAAAATCGGTAATTTTCAAAAAATGTTTTTTCTATCGAAAAATGTCAAATTTGATCATTTTTGGTTTATTTATACTTAGTCCAGTCATAAAGCACCTCTATGTATACATTTTGACTTACTTGGATCAAAATTTCAATGATTTGTATAGTCACGACATTCTAGTTGTAAAATCGGAAATTTTTAAAAAATGTTTTTTCTATCGAAAAATGTCAAATTTGATCATTTTTGGCTTATTTATACTTAGTCCAGTCATAACGGACCTATATGTATACATTTTGACTTATTTGGATCAAAATTTCCATGATTTGTATAGTCATGACTCTCATGTTGTAAAATCGGAAATTTTCAAAAAATGTTTTTTCTATCGAAAAATGTCAAATTTGATCATTTTTGGCTTATTTATACTTAGTCCAGTCATAGAGGACCTCTTTGTATACATTTTGACTTACTTGGATCAAAATTTCAATGATTTGTGTAGTCATGACATTCTAATTGTAAAATCGGTAATTTTCAAAAAATGTTTTTTCTATCGAAAAATGCCTATTTGATCATTTTTGTTTTATTTATACTTAGTCCAGTCATAAAGCACCTCTATGTATACATTTTGACTTACTTGGATCAAAATTTCAATGATTTGTATAGTCATGACATTCTAGTTGTAAAATCGGAAATTTTCAAAAAAAGGTTTTTTCTATCGAAAAATGTCAAATTTTATCATTTTTGGCTTTTTTATACTTAGTCCAGTCATAAAGGACCTCTATGTATACATTTTGACTTACTTGGATCAAAATTTCAATGATTTGTATAGTGATGACTCTCATGTTGAAAAATCGAAAATTTTCAAAAAATGTTTTTTCTATCGAAAAATGTCAAATTTGAACATTTTTGGCTTATTTATACTTAGTCCAGTCATAAAGGACCTCTATATATACATTTTGACTTACTTGGATCAAAATTTCAATGATTTGTATAGTCATGACATTCTAGTTGTAAAATCGGAAATTTTCAAAAAATGTATTTTCTATCGAAAAATGTCAAATTTGATCATTTTTGGCTTATTTATACTTAGTCCAGTCATAAAGGACCTCTATGTATACATTTTGACTTACTTGGATCAAAATTTCAATGATTTGTATAGTCATGACTCTCATGTTGAAAAATCGAAAATTTTCAAAAAATGTTTTTTCTATCGAAAAATGTCAAATTTGAACATTTTTGGCTTATTTATACTTAGTCCAGTCATAAAGGACCTCTATGTATACATTTTGACTTACTTGGATCAAAATTTCAATGATTTGTATAGTCACGACATTCTAGTTGTAAAATCGGAAATTTAAAAAAAAGTTTTTTCTATCGAAAAATGTCAAATTTGATCATTTTTGGCTTATTTATACTTAGTCCAGTCATAAAGGACCTATATGTATACAATTTGACTTATATGGATCAAAATTTCCATGATTTGTATAGTCATGACTCTCATGTTGTAAAATCGGAAATTTTCAAAAAATGTTTTTTCTATCGAAAAATGTCAAATTTGATCATTTTTAGCTTATTTATACTTATTCCAGTCATAAAGGACCTCTATGTATACATTTTGACTTACTTGGATCAAAATTTCAATGATTTGTATAGTCATGACTCTCATGTTGAATAATCGAAAATTTTCAAAAAAAGTTTTTTCTATCGAAAAATGTCAAATTTTATCATTTTTGGCTTTTTTATACTTAGTCCAGTCATAAAGGACCTCTATGTATACATTTTGACTTACTTGGATCAAAATTTCAATGATTTGTATAGTCATGACTCTCATGTTGAAAAATCGAAAATTTTCAAAAAATGTTTTTTCTATCGAAAAATGTCAAATTTGAACATTTTTGGCTTATTTATACTTAGTCCAGTCATAAAGGACCTCTATATATACATTTTGACTTACTTGGATCAAAATTTCAATGATTTGTATAGTCATGACATTCTAGTTGTAAAATCGGAAATTTTCAAAAAATGTATTTTCTATCGAAAAATGTCAAATTTGATCATTTTTGGCTTATTTATACTTAGTCCAGTCATAAAGGACCTCTATGTATACATTTTGACTTACTTGGATCAAAATTTCAATGATTTGTATAGTCATGACTCTCATGTTGAAAAATCGAAAATTTTCAAAAAATGTTTTTTCTATCGAAAAATGTCAAATTTGAACATTTTTGGCTTATTTATACTTAGTCCAGTCATAAAGGACCTCTATGTATACATTTTGAATTACTTGGATCAAAATTTCAATGATTTGTATAGTCACGACATTCTAGTTGTAAAATCGGAAATTTAAAAAAAAGTTTTTTCTATCGAAAAATGTCAAATTTTATCATTTTTGGCTTTTTTATACTTAGTCCAGTCATAAAGGACCTCTATGTATACATTTTGACTTACTTTGATCAAAATTTCAATGATTTGTATAGTCATGACTCTCATGTTGTAAAATCGGAAATTTTCAAAAAATGTTTTTTCTATCGAAAAATGTCAAATTTGATCATTTTTGGCTTATTTATACTTAGTCCAGTCTTAAAGGACCTCTATGTATACATTTTGACTTACTTGGATCAAAATTTCAATGATTTGTATAGTCATGACTCTAATGTTGAAAAATAGAAAATTTTCAAAAAATGTTTTTTCTATCGAAAAATGTCAAATTTGATCATTTTTGGCTTATTTATACTTAGTCCAGTCATAAAGGATCTCTTTGTATACATTTTGACTTACTTGGATCAAAATTTCAATGATTTGTATTGTCATGACTCTCATGTTGAAAAATCGAAAATTTTCAAAAAATGTTTTTTCTATCGAAAAATGTCAAATTTGATCATTTTTGGCTTATTTATACTTAATCCATACATAAAGGACCTCTATGTATACATTTTGACTTACTTGGATCAAAATTTCAATGATTTGTATAGTCACGACATTCTAGTTGTAAAATCGGAAATTTTTAAAAAATGTTTTTTCTATCGAAAAATGTCAAATTTGATCATTTTTGGCTTATTTATACTTAGTCCAGTCATAACGGACCTATATGTATACATTTTGACTTATTTGGATCAAAATTTCAATGATTTGTATAGTCATGACTCTCATGTTGTAAAATCGGAAATTTTCAAAAAATGTTTTTTCTATCGAAAAATGTCAAATTTGATCATTTTTGGCTTATTTATACTTAGTCCAGTCATAGAGGACCTCTTTGTATACATTTTGACTTACTTGGATCAAAATTTCAATGATTTGTGTAGTCATGACATTCTAATTGTAAAATCGGTAATTTTCAAAAAATGTTTTTTCTATCGAAAAATGCCTATTTGATCATTTTTGTTTTATTTATACTTAGTCCAGTCATAAAGCACCTCTATGTATACATTTTGACTTACTTGGATCAAAATTTCAATGATTTGTATAGTCATGACATTCTAGTTGTAAAATCGAAAATTTTCAAAAAAAGGTTTTTTCTATCGAAAAATGTCAAATTTTATCATTTTTGGCTTTTTTATACTTAGTCCAGTCATAAAGGACCTCTATGTATACATTTTGACTTACTTGGATCAAAATTTCAATGATTTGTATAGTCATGACTCTCATGTTGAAAAATCGAAAATTTTCAAAAAATGTTTTTTCTATCGAAAAATGTCAAATTTGAACATTTTTGGCTTATTTATACTTAGTCCAGTCATAAAGGACCTCTATGTATACATTTTGACTTACTTGGATCAAAATTTCAATGATTTGTATAGTCACGACCTTCTAGTTGTAAAATCGGAAATTTAAAAAAAAGTTTTTTCTATCGAAAAATGTCAAATTTGATCATTTTTGGCTTATTTATACTTAGTCCAGTCATAAAGGACCTATATGTATACATTTTGACTTATTTGGATCAAAATTTCCATGATTTGTATAGTCATGACTCTCATGTTGTAAAATCGGAAATTTTCAAAAAATGTTTTTTCTATCGAAAAATGTCAAATTTGATCATTTTTGGCTTATTTATACTTATTCCAGTCATAAAGGACCTCTATGTATACATTTTGACTAACTTGGATCAAAATTTCAATGATTTGTATAGTCATGACATTCTAATTGTAAAATCGGTAATTTTCAAAAAATGTTTTTTCTATCGAAAAATGTCAAATTTGATCATTTTTGGTTTCTTTATACTTAGTCCAGTCATAAAGCACCTCTATGTATACATTTTGACTTACTTGGATCAAAATTTCAATGATTTGTATAGTCACGACATTCTAGTTGTAAAATCGGAAATTTTTAAAAAATGTTTTTTCTATCGAAAAATGTCAAATTTGATCATTTTTGGCTTATTTATACTTAGTCCAGTCATAACGGACCTATATGTATACATTTTGACTTATTTGGATCAAAATTTCCATGATTTGTATAGTCATGACTCTCATGTTGTAAAATCGGAAATTTTCAAAAAATGTTTTTTCTATCGAAAAATGTCAAATTTGATCATTTTTGGCTTATTTATACTTAGTCCAGTCATAGAGGACCTCTTTGTATACATTTTGACTTACTTGGATCAAAATTTCAATGATTTGTGTAGTCATGACATTCTAATTGTAAAATCGGTAATTTTCAAAAAATGTTTTTTCTATCGAAAAATGCCTATTTGATCATTTTTGTTTTATTTATACTTAGTCCAGTCATAAAGCACCTCTATGTATACATTTTGACTTACTTGGATCAAAATTTCAATGATTTGTATAGTCATGACATTCTAGTTGTAAAATCGGAAATTTTCAAAAAAAGGTTTTTTCTATCGAAAAATGTCAAATTTTATCATTTTTGGCTTTTTTATACTTAGTCCAGTCATAAAGGACCTCTATGTATACATTTTGACTTACTTGGATCAAAATTTCAATGATTTGTATAGTCATGACTCTAATGTTGAAAAATAGAAAATTTTCAAAAAATGTTTTTTCTATCGAAAAATGTCAAATTTGATCATTTTTGGCTTATTTATACTTAGTCCAGTCATAGAGGACCTATATGTATACATTTTGAATTATTTGGATCAAAATTTCCATGATTTGTATAGTCATGACTCTCATGTTGAAAAATCGAAAATTTTCAAATAAGTTTTTTCTATCGAAAAATGTCAAATTTGAACATTTTTGGCTTATTTATACTTAGTCCAGTCATAAAGGACCTCTATATATACATTTTGACTTACTTGGATCAAAATTTCAATGATTTGTATAGTCATGACATTCTAGTTGTAAAATCGGAAATTTTTAAAAAATGTATTTTCTATCGAAAAATGTCAAATTTGATCATTTTTGGCATATTTATACTTAGTCCAGTCATAAAGGACCTCTATGTATACATTTTGACTTACTTTGATCAAAATTTCAATGATTTGTATAGTCATGACTCTCATGTTGTAAAATCGGAAATTTTCAAAAAATGTTTTTTCTATCGAAAAATGTCAAATTTTATCATTTTTGGCTTTTTTATACTTAGTCCAGTCATAAAGGACCTCTATGTATACATTTTGACTTACTTGGATCAAAATTTCAATGATTTGTATAGTCATGACTCTAATGTTGAAAAATAGAAAATTTTCAAAAAATGTTTTTTCTATCGAAAAATGTCAAATTTGATCATTTTTGGCTTATTTATACTTAGTCCAGTCATAAAGGATCTCTTTGTATACATTTTGACTTACTTGGATCAAAATTTCAATGATTTGTATTGTCATGACTCTCATGTTGAAAAATCGAAAATTTTCAAAAAATGTTTTTTCTATCGACAAATGTCAAATTTGATCATTTTTGGCTTATTTATACTTAATCCATACATAAAGGACCTCTATGTATACATTTTGACTTACTTGGATCAAAATTTCAATGATTTGTATAGTCACGACATTCTAGTTGTAAAATCGGAAATTTTTAAAAAATGTTTTTTCTATCGAAAAATGTCAAATTTGATCATTTTTGGCTTATTTATACTTAGTCCAGTCATAGAGGACCTATATGTATACATTTTGACTTATTTGGATCAAAATTTCCATGATTTGTATAGTCATGACTCTCATGTTGTAAAATCGGAAATTTTCAAAAAATGTTTTTTCTATCGAAAAATGTCAAATTTGATCATTTTTGGCTTATTTATACTTATTCCAGTCATAAAGGACCTCTATGTATACATTTTGACTAACTTGGATCAAAATTTCAATGATTTGTATAGTCATGACATTCTAATTGTAAAATCGGTAATTTTCAAAAAATGTTTTTTCTATCGAAAAATGTCAAATTTGATCATTTTTGGTTTATTTATACTTAGTCCAGTCATAAAGCACCTCTATGTATACATTTTGACTTACTTGGATCAAAATTTCAATGATTTGTATAGTCACGACATTCTAGTTGTAAAATCGGAAATTTTTAAAAAATGTTTTTTCTATCGAAAAATGTCAAATTTGATCATTTTTGGCTTATTTATACTTAGTCCAGTCATAACGGACCTATATGTATACATTTTGACTTATTTGGATCAAAATTTCCATGATTTGTATAGTCATGACTCTCATGTTGTAAAATCGGAAATTTTCAAAAAATGTTTTTTCTATCGAAAAATGTCAAATTTGATCATTTTTGGCTTATTTATACTTAGTCCAGTCATAGAGGACCTCTATGTATACATTTTGACTTACTTGGATCAAAATTTCAATGATTTGTGTAGTCATGACATTCTAATTGTAAAATCGGTAATTTTCAAAAAATGTTTTTTCTATCGAAAAATGCCTATTTTATCATTTTTGGTTTATTTATACTTAGTCCAGTCATAAAGCACCTCTATGTATACATTTTGACTTACTTGGATCAAAATTTCAATGATTTGTATAGTCATGACATTCTAGTTGTAAAATCGGAAATTTTCAAAAAAAGGTTTTTTCTATCGAAAAATGTCAAATTTTATCATTTTTGGCTTTTTTATACTTAGTCCAGTCATAAAGGACCTCTATGTATACATTTTGACTTACTTGGATCAAAATTTCAATGATTTGTATAGTCATGACTCTCATGTTGAAAAATCGAAAATTTTCAAAAAATGTTTTTTCTATCGAAAAATGTCAAATTTGAACATTTTTGGCTTATTTATACTTAGTCCAGTCATAAAGGACCTCTATATATACATTTTGACTTACTTGGATCAAAATTTCAATGATTTGTATAGTCATGACATTCTAGTTGTAAAATCGGAAATTTTCAAAAAATGTATTTTCTATCGAAAAATGTCAAATTTGATCATTTTTGGCTTATTTATACTTAGTCCAGTCATAAAGGACCTCTATGTATACATTTTGACTTACTTGGATCAAAATTTCAATGATTTGTATAGTCATGACTCTCATGTTGAAAAATCGAAAATTTTCAAAAAATGTTTTTTCTATCGAAAAATGTCAAATTTGAACATTTTTGGCTTATTTATACTTAGTCCAGTCATAAAGGACCTCTATGTATACATTTTGACTTACTTGGATCAAAATTTCAATGATTTGTATAGTCACGACATTCTAGTTGTAAAATCGGAAATTTAAAAAAAAGTTTTTTCTATCGAAAAATGTCAAATTTGATCATTTTTGGCTTATTTATACTTAGTCCAGTCATAAAGGACCTATATGTATACATTTTGACTTATTTGGATCAAAATTTCCATGATTTGTATAGTCATGACTCTCATGTTGTAAAATCGGAAATTTTCAAAAAATGTTTTTTCTATCGAAAAATGTCAAATTTGATCATTTTTGGCTTATTTATACTTATTCCAGTCATAAAGGACCTCTATGTATACATTTTGACTTACTTGGATCAAAATTTCAATGATTTGTATAGTCATGACTCTCATGTTGAATAATCGAAAATTTTCAAAAAAAGTTTTTTCTATCGAAAAATGTCAAATTTTATCATTTTTGGCTTTTTTATACTTAGTCCAGTCATAAAGGACCTCTATGTATACATTTTGACTTACTTGGATCAAAATTTCAATGATTTGTATAGTCATGACTCTCATGTTGAAAAATCGAAAATTTTCAAAAAATGTTTTTTCTATCGAAAAATGTCAAATTTGAACATTTTTGGCTTATTTATACTTAGTCCAGTCATAAAGGACCTCTATATATACATTTTGACTTACTTGGATCAAAATTTCAATGATTTGTATAGTCATGACATTCTAGTTGTAAAATCGGAAATTTTCAAAAAATGTATTTTCTATCGAAAAATGTCAAATTTGATCATTTTTGGCTTATTTATACTTAGTCCAGTCATAAAGGACCTCTATGTATACATTTTGACTTACTTGGATCAAAATTTCAATGATTTGTATAGTCATGACTCTCATGTTGAAAAATCGAAAATTTTCAAAAAATGTTTTTTCTATCGAAAAATGTCAAATTTGAACATTTTTGGCTTATTTATACTTAGTCCAGTCATAAAGGACCTCTATGTATACATTTTGACTTACTTGGATCAAAATTTCAATGATTTGTATAGTCATGACATTCTAGTTATAAAATCGGAAATTTTCAAAAAAAAGTTTTTTCTATCGAAAAATGTCAAATTTTATCATTTTTGGCTTTTTTATACTTAGTCCAGTCATAAAGGACCTCTATGTATACATTTTGACTTACTTTGATCAAAATTTCAATGATTTGTATAGTCATGACTCTCATGTTGTAAAATCGGAAATTTTCAAAAAATGTTTTTTCTATCGAAAAATGTCAAATTTGATCATTTTTGGCTTATTTATACTTAGTCCAGTCTTAAAGGACCTCTATGTATACATTTTGACTTACTTGGATCAAAATTTCAATGATTTGTATAGTCATGACTCTAATGTTGAAAAATAGAAAATTTTCAAAAAATGTTTTTTCTATCGAAAAATGTCAAATTTGATCATTTTTGGCTTATTTATACTTAGTCCAGTCATAAAGGATCTCTTTGTATACATTTTGACTTACTTGGATCAAAATTTCAATGATTTGTATTGTCATGACTCTCATGTTGAAAAATCGAAAATTTTCAAAAAATGTTTTTTCTATCGACAAATGTCAAATTTGATCATTTTTGGCTTATTTATACTTAATCCATACATAAAGGACCTCTATGTATACATTTTGACTTACTTGGATCAAAATTTCAATGATTTGTATAGTCACGACATTCTAGTTGTAAAATCGGAAATTTTTAAAAAATGTTTTTTCTATCGAAAAATGTCAAATTTGATCATTTTTGGCTTATTTATACTTAGTCCAGTCATAGAGGACCTATATGTATACATTTTGACTTATTTGGATCAAAATTTCCATGATTTGTATAGTCATGACTCTCATGTTGTAAAATCGGAAATTTTCAAAAAATGTTTTTTCTATCGAAAAATGTCAAATTTGATCATTTTTGGCTTATTTATACTTATTCCAGTCATAAAGGACCTCTATGTATGTATTTTGACTTACTTGGATCAAAATTTCAATGATTTGTATAGTCATGACATTCTAATTGTAAAATCGGTAATTTTCAAAAAATGTTTTTTCTATCGAAAAATGTCAAATTTGATCATTTTTGGTTTATTTATACTTAGTCCAGTCATAAAGCACCTCTATGTATACATTTTGACTTACTTGGATCAAAATTTCAATGATTTGTATAGTCACGACATTCTAGTTGTAAAATCGGAAATTTTTAAAAAATGTTTTTTCTATCGAAAAATGTCAAATTTGATCATTTTTGGCTTATTTATACTTAGTCCAGTCATAACGGACCTATATGTATACATTTTGACTTATTTGGATCAAAATTTCCATGATTTGTATAGTCATGACTCTCATGTTGTAAAATCGGAAATTTTCAAAAAATGTTTTTTCTATCGAAAAATGTCAAATTTGATCATTTTTGGCTTATTTATACTTAGTCCAGTCATAGAGGACCTCTTTGTATACATTTTGACTTACTTGGATCAAAATTTCAATGATTTGTGTAGTCATGACATTCTAATTGTAAAATCGGTAATTTTCAAAAAATGTTTTTTCTATCGAAAAATGCCTATTTGATCATTTTTGTTTTATTTATACTTAGTCCAGTCATAAAGCACCTCTATGTATACATTTTGACTTACTTGGATCAAAATTTCAATGATTTGTATAGTCATGACATTCTAGTTGTAAAATCGGAAATTTTCAAAAAAACGTTTTTTCTATCGAAAAATGTCAAATTTTATCATTTTTGGCTTTTTTATACTTAGTCCAGTCATAAAGGACCTCTATGTATACATTTTGACTTACTTGGATCAAAATTTCAATGATTTGTATAGTCATGACCAGGGCCGGATTAACAAGTAGGCAGAAAAGGCAGTTGCCTGGGGCCCCCGATTTTAGGGGGCCCCCAAAAAATGAAAAAGACTTCTAAAATTTTCTTACAAACATAAAATTCTAGAGAGTGAAAGGAAATATAATCAGAACTGAAAATAAAAATTTTACTCAAATAAATAAAACTCAATTGGCCGCATTCAAAAGGCGACGACCGACGAACTAGACAAAGTTCCTAAAAAGGACATTTCCGACTACTTTGACAAAACTTATAGTCATTTGTAAAAGATTCTAATGGAAGATCAATTAGCCGATGTATTTCCTAACACAGAAATAGCTCTTCGGATTTTTTTAACATTAATGATCACAAATTGTTCTGCCGAACGATCCTTCTCGCAATTAAAAAAAAATCAAAGCTGCTGAAAGAGCTACAACGCGACAAGAGCGATTCGAGATGTTAGGTATACTTTGCATTGAGTCAGATTAAGTTTGTATTTTTTAATCGAAAAAAGAAGGGAACGGACGTGAAAAAAGGGCCCCCAAATTGATGGTTGCCTAGGGCCCCGTTGAGGATTAATCCGGCCCTGGTCATGACTCTCATGTTGAAAAATCGAAAATTTTCAAAAAATGTTTTTTCTATCGAAAAATGTCAAATTTGAACATTTTTGGCTTATTTATACTTAGTCCAGTCATAAAGGACCTCTATATATACATTTTGACTTACTTGGATCAAAATTTCAATGATTTGTATAGTCATGACATTCTAGTTGTAAAATCGGAAATTTTCAAAAAATGTATTTTCTATCCAAAAATGTCATATTTGATCATTTTTGGCTTATTTATACTTAGTCCAGTCATAAAGGACCTCTATGTATACATTTTGACTTACTTGGATCAAAATTTCAATGATTTGTATAGTCATGACTCTCATGTTGAAAAATCGAAAATTTTCAAAAAATGTTTTTTCTATCGAAAAATGTCAAATTTGAACATTTTTGGCTTATTTATACTTAGTCCAGTCATAAAGGACCTCTATGTATACATTTTGACTTACTTGAATCAAAATTCCAATGATTTGTATAGTCACGACATTCTAGTTGTAAAATCGGAAATTTAAAAAAAAGTTTTTTCTATCGAAAAATGTCAAATTTGATCATTTTTGGCTTATTTATACTTAGTCCAGTCATAAAGGACCTATATGTATACATTTTGACTTATTTGGATCAAAATTTCCATGATTTGTATAGTCATGACTCTCATGTTGTAAAATCGGAAATTTTCAAAAAATGTTTTTTCTATCGAAAAATGTCAAATTTGATCATTTTTGGCTTATTTATACTTATTCCAGTCATAAAGGACCTCTATGTATACATTTTGACTTACTTGGATCAAAATTTCAATGATTTGTATAGTCATGACTCTCATGTTGAATAATCGAAAATTTTCAAAAAAAGTTTTTTCTATCGAAAAATGTCAAATTTTATCATTTTTGGCTTTTTTATACTTAGTCCAGTCATAAAGGACCTCTATGTATACATTTTGACTTACTTGGATCAAAATTTCAATGATTTGTATAGTCATGACTCTCATGTTGAAAAATCGAAAATTTTCAAAAAATGTTTTTTCTATCGAAAAATGTCAAATTTGAACATTTTTGGCTTATTTATACTTAGTCCAGTCATAAAGGACCTCTATATATACATTTTGACTTACTTGGATCAAAATTTCAATGATTTGTATAGTCATGACATTCTAGTTGTAAAATCGGAAATTTTCAAAAAATGTATTTTCTATCGAAAAATGTCAAATTTGATCATTTTTGGCTTATTTATACTTAGTCCAGTCATAAAGGACCTCTATGTATACATTTTGACTTACTTGGATCAAAATTTCAATGATTTGTATAGTCATGACTCTCATGTTGAAAAATCGAAAATTTTCAAAAAATGTTTTTTCTATCGAAAAATGTCAAATTTGAACATTTTTGGCTTATTTATACTTAGTCCAGTCATAAAGGACCTCTATGTATACATTTTGACTTACTTGGATCAAAATTTCAATGATTTGTATAGTCACGACATTCTAGTTGTAAAATCGGAAATTTAAAAAAAAGTTTTTTCTATCGAAAAATGTCAAATTTGATCATTTTTGGCTTATTTATACTTAGTCCAGTCATAAAGGACCTATATGTATACATTTTGACTTATTTGGATCAAAATTTCCATGATTTGTATAGTCATGACTCTCATGTTGTAAAATCGGAAATTTTCAAAAAATGTTTTTTCTATCGAAAAATGTCAAATTTGATCATTTTTAGCTTATTTATACTTATTCCAGTCATAAAGGACCTCTATGTATACATTTTGACTTACTTGGATCAAAATTTCAATGATTTGTATAGTCATGACCTTCTAGTTGTAAAATCGGAAATTTTTAAAAAATGTATTTTCTATCGAAAAATGTCAAATTTGATCATTTTTGGCATATTTATACTTAGTCCAGTCATGAAGGACCTCTATGTATACATTTTGACTTACTTTGATCAAAATTTCAATGATTTGTATAGTCATGACTCTCATGTTGTAAAATCGGAAATTTTCAAAAAATGTTTTTTTCTATCGAAAAATGTCAAATTTGATCATTTTTGGCTTATTTATACTTAGTCCAGTCATAAAGGACCTCTATGTATACATTTTGACTTACTTGGATCAAAATTTCAATGATTTGTATAGTCATGACTCTAATGTTGAAAAATAGAAAATTTTCAAAAAATGTTTTTTCTATCGAAAAATGTCAAATTTGATCATTTTTGGCTTATTTATACTTAGTCCAGTCATAAAGGACCTCTTTGTATACATTTTGACTTACTTGGATCAAAATTTCAATGATTTGTATTGTCATGACTCTCATGTTGAAAAATCGAAAATTTTCAAAAAATGTTTTTTCTATCGAAAAATGTCAAATTTGATCATTTTTGGCTTATTTATACTTAATCCATACATAAAGGACCTCTATGTATACATTTTGACTTACTTGGATCAAAATTTCAATGATTTGTATAGTCACGACATTCTAGTTGTAAAATCGGAAATTTTTAAAAAATGTTTTTTCTATCGAAAAATGTCAAATTTGATCATTTTTGGCTTATTTATACTTAGTCCAGTCATAGAGGACCTATATGTATACATTTTGACTTATTTGGATCAAAATTTCCATGATTTGTATAGTCATGACTCTCATGTTGTAAAATCGGAAATTTTCAAAAAATGTTTTTTCTATCGAAAAATGTCAAATTTGATCATTTTTGGCTTATTTATACTTATTCCAGTCATAAAGCACCTCTATGTATACATTTTGACTTACTTGGATCAAAATTTCAATGATTTGTATAGTCACGACATTCTAAATGTAAAATCGGAAATTTTTAAAAAATGTTTTTTCTATCGAAAAATGTCAAATTTGATCATTTTTGGCTTATTTATACTTAGTCCAGTCATAACGGACCTATATGTATACATTTTGACTTATTTGGATCAAAATTTCCATGATTTGTATAGTCATGACTCTCATGTTGTAAAATCGGAAATTTTCAAAAAATGTTTTTTCTATCGAAAAATGTCAAATTTGATCATTTTTGGCTTATTTATACTTAGTCCAGTCATAGAGGACCTCTTTGTATACATTTTGACTTACTTGGATCAAAATTTCAATGATTTGTGTAGTCATGACATTCTAATTGTAAAATCGGTAATTTTCAAAAAATGTTTTTTCTATCGAAAAATGCCTATTTGATCATTTTTGTTTTATTTATACTTAGTCCAGTCATAAAGCACCTCTATGTATACATTTTGACTTACTTGGATCAAAATTTCAATGATTTGTATAGTCATGACATTCTAGTTGTAAAATCGGAAATTTTCAAAAAAAGGTTTTTTTCTATCGAAAAATGTCAAATTTTATCATTTTTGGCTTTTTTATACTTAGTCCAGTCATAAAGGACCTCTATGTATACATTTTGACTTACTTGGATCAAAATTTCAATGATTTGTATAGTCATGACTCTCATGTTGAAAAATCGAAAATTTTCAAAAAATGTTTTTTCTATCGAAAAATGTCAAATTTGAACATTTTTGGCTTATTTATACTTAGTCCAGTCATAAAGGACCTCTATGTATACATTTTGACTTACTTGGATCAAAATTTCAATGATTTGTATAGTCACGACATTCTAGTTGTAAAACCGGAAATTTAAAAAAAAGTTTTTTCTATCGAAAAATGTCAAATTTGATCATTTTTGGCTTATTTATACTTAGTCCAGTCATAAAGGACCTATATGTATAAATTTTGACTTATTTGGATCAAAATTTCCATGATTTGTATAGTCATGACTCTCATGTTGTAAAATCGGAAATTTTCAAAAAATGTTTTTTCTATCGAAAAATGTCAAATTTGATCATTTTTGGCTTATTTATACTTAGTCCAGTCATAAAGGACCTCTTTGTATACATTTTGACTTACTTGGATCAAAATTTCAATGATTTGTATAGTCATGACATTCTAGTTGTAAAATCGGAAATTTTTAAAAAATGTATTTTCTATCGAAAAATGTCAAATTTGATCATTTTTGGCTTATTTATACTTAGTCCAGTCATAAAGGACCTCTATGTATACATTTTGACTTACTTGGATCAAAATTTCAATGATTTGTATAGTCATGACTCTAATGTTGAAAAATAGAAAATTTTCAAAAAATGTTTTTTTCTATCGAAAAATGTCAAATTTGATCATTTTTGGCTTATTTATACTTAGTCCAGTCATAGAGGACCTATATGTATACATTTTGAATTATTTGGATCAAAATTTCCATGATTTGTATAGTCATGACTCTCATGTTGAAAAATCGAAAATTTTCAAATAAGTTTTTTCTATCGAAAAATGTCAAATTTGAACATTTTTGGCTTATTTATACTTAGTCCAGTCATAAAGGACCTCTATATATACATTTTGACTTACTTGGATCAAAATTTCAATGATTTGTATAGTCATGACATTCTAGTTGTAAAATCGGAAATTTTTAAAAAATGTATTTTCTATCGAAAAATGTCAAATTTGATCATTTTTGGCATATTTATACTTAGTCCAGTCATAAAGGACCTCTATGTATACATTTTGACTTACTTTGATCAAAATTTCAATGATTTGTATAGTCATGACTCTCATGTTGTAAAATCGGAAATTTTCAAAAAATGTTTTTTCTATCGAAAAATGTCAAATTTGATCATTTTTGGCTTATTTATACTTAGTCCAGTCATAAAGGACCTCTATGTATACATTTTGACTTACTTGGATCAAAATTTCAATGATTTGTATAGTCATGACTCTAATGTTGAAAAATAGAAAATTTTCAAAAAATGTTTTTTCTATCTAAAAATGTCAAATTTGATCATTTTTGGCTTATTTATACTTAGTCCAGTCAAAAAGGATCTCTTTGTATACATTTTGACTTACTTGGATCAAAATTTCAATGATTTGTATTGTCATGACTCTCATGTTGAAAAATCGAAAATTTTCAAAAAATGTTTTTTCTATCGACAAATGTCAAATTTGATCATTTTTGGCTTATTTATACTTAATCCATACATAAAGGACCTCTATGTATACATTTTGACTTACTTGGATCAAAATTTCAATGATTTGTATAGTCACGACATTCTAGTTGTAAAATCGGAAATTTTTAAAAAATGTTTTTTCTATCGAAAAATGTCAAATTTGATCATTTTTGGCTTATTTATACTTAGTCCAGTCATAGAGGACCTATATGTATACATTTTGACTTATTTGGATCAAAATTTCCATGATTTGTATAGTCATGACTCTCATGTTGTAAAATCGGAAATTTTCAAAAAATGTTTTTTCTATCGAAAAATGTCAAATTTGATCATTTTTGGCTTATTTATACTTATTCCAGTCATAAAGGACCTCTATGTATACATTTTGACTAACTTGGATCAAAATTTCAATGATTTGTATAGTCATGACATTCTAATTGTAAAATCGGTAATTTTCAAAAAATGTTTTTTCTATCGAAAAATGTCAAATTTGATCATTTTTGGTTTATTTATACTTAGTCCAGTCATAAAGCACCTCTATGTATACATTTTGACTTACTTGGATCAAAATTTCAATGATTTGTATAGTCACGACATTCTAGTTGTAAAATCGGAAATTTTTAAAAAATGTTTTTTCTATCGAAAAATGTCAAATTTGATCATTTTTGGCTTATTTATACTTAGTCCAGTCATAACGGACCTATATGTATACATTTTGACTTATTTGGATCAAAATTTCCATGATTTGTATAGTCATGACTCTCATGTTGTAAAATCGGAAATTTTCAAAAAATGTTTTTTCTATCGAAAAATGTCAAATTTGATCATTTTTGGCTTATTTATACTTAGTCCAGTCATAGAGGACCTCTTTGTATACATTTTGACTTACTTGGATCAAAATTTCAATGATTTGTGTAGTCATGACATTCTAATTGTAAAATCGGTAATTTTCAAAAAATGTTTTTTCTATCGAAAAATGCCTATTTGATCATTTTTGTTTTATTTATACTTAGTCCAGTCATAAAGCACCTCTATGTATACATTTTGACTTACTTGGATCAAAATTTCAATGATTTATATAGTCATGACATTCTAGTTGTAAAATCGGAAATTTTCAAAAAAAGGTTTTTTCTATCGAAAAATGTCAAATTTTATCATTTTTGGCTTTTTTATACTTAGTCCAGTCATAAAGGACCTCTATGTATACATTTTGACTTACTTTGATCAAAATTTCAATGATTTGTATAGTCATGACTCTCATGTTGTAAAATCGGAAATTTTCAAAAAATGTTTTTTCTATCGAAAAATGTCAAATTTGATCATTTTTGGCTTATTTATACTTAGTCCAGTCATAAAGGACCTCTATGTATACATTTTGACTTACTTGGATCAAAATTTCAATGATTTGTATAGTCATGACTCTAATGTTGAAAAATAGAAAATTTTCAAAAAATGTTTTTTCTATCTAAAAATGTCAAATTTGATCATTTTTGGCTTATTTATACTTAGTCCAGTCATAAAGGATCTCTTTGTATACATTTTGACTTACTTGGATCAAAATTTCAATGATTTGTATTGTCATGACTCTCATGTTGAAAAATCGAAAATTTTCAAAAAATGTTTTTTCTATCGACAAATGTCAAATTTGATCATTTTTGGCTTATTTATACTTAATCCATACATAAAGGACCTCTATGTATACATTTTGACTTACTTGGATCAAAATTTCAATGATTTGTATAGTCACGACATTCTAGTTGTAAAATCGGAAATTTTTAAAAAATGTTTTTTCTATCGAAAAATGTCAAATTTGATCATTTTTGGCTTATTTATACTTAGTCCAGTCATAGAGGACCTATATGTATACATTTTGACTTATTTGGATGAAAATTTCCATGATTTGTATAGTCATGACTCTCATGTTGTAAAATCGGAAATTTTCAAAAAATGTTTTTTCTATCGAAAAATGTCAAATTTGATCATTTTTGGCTTATTTATACTTATTCCAGTCATAAAGGACCTCTATGTATACATTTTGACTAACTTGGATCAAAATTTCAATGATTTGTGTAGTCATGACATTCTAATTGTAAAATCGGTAATTTTCAAAAAATGTTTTTTCTATCGAAAAATGTCAAATTTGATCATTTTTGGTTTATTTATACTTAGTCCAGTCATAAAGCACCTCTATGTATACATTTTGACTTACTTGGATCAAAATTTCAATGATTTGTATAGTCACGACATTCTAGTTGTAAAATCGGAAATTTTTAAAAAATGTTTTTTCTATCGAAAAATGTCAAATTTGATCATTTTTGGCTTATTTATACTTAGTCCAGTCATAACGGACCTATATGTATACATTTTGACTTATTTGGATCAAAATTTCCATGATTTGTATAGTCATGACTCTCATGTTGTAAAATCGGAAATTTTCAAAAAATGTTTTTTCTATCGAAAAATGTCAAATTTGATCATTTTTGGCTTATTTATACTTAGTCCAGTCATAGAGGACCTCTTTGTATACATTTTGACTTACTTGGATCAAAATTTCAATGATTTGTGTAGTCATGACATTCTAATTGTAAAATCGGTAATTTTCAAAAAATGTTTTTTCTATCGAAAAATGCCTATTTGATCATTTTTGGTTTATTTATACTTAGTCCAGTCATAAAGCACCTCTATGTATACATTTTGACTTACTTGGATCAAAATTTCAATGATTTGTATAGTCATGACATTCTAGTTGTAAAATCGGAAATTTTCAAAAAAAGGTTTTTTCTATCGAAAAATGTCAAATTTTATCATTTTTGGCTTTTTTATACTTAGTCCAGTCATAAAGGACCTCTATGTATACATTTTGACTTACTTGGATCAAAATTTCAATGATTTGTATAGTCATGACTCTAATGTTGAAAAATAGAAAATTTTCAAAAAATGTTTTTTCTATCGAAAAATGTCAAATTTGATCATTTTTGGCTTATTTATACTTAGTCCAGTCATAGAGGACCTATATGTATACATTTTGACTTATTTGGATCAAAATTTCCATGATTTGTATAGTCATGACTCTCATGTTGAAAAATCGAAAATTTTCAAATAAGTTTTTTCTATCGAAAAATGTCAAATTTGATCATTTTTGGCTTATTTATACTTAGTCCAGTCATAAAGGACCTCTATATATACATTTTGACTTACTTGGATCAAAATTTCAATGATTTGTATAGTCATGACATTCTAGTTGTAAAATCGGAAATTTTTAAAAAATGTATTTTCTATCGAAAAATGTCAAATTTGATCATTTTTGGCTTATTTATACTTAGTCCAGTCATAAAGGACCTCTATGTATACATTTTGACTTACTTTGATCAAAATTTCAATGATTTGTATAGTCATGACTCTCATGTTGTAAAATCGGAAATTTTCAAAAAATGTTTTTTCTATCGAAAAATGTCAAATTTGATCATTTTTGGCTTATTTATACTTAGTCCAGTCATAAAGGACCTCTATGTATACATTTTGACTTACTTGGATCAAAATTTCAATGATTTGTATAGTCATGACTCTAATGTTGAAAAATAGAAAATTTTCAAAAAATGTTTTTTCTATCGAAAAATGTCAAATTTGATCATTTTTGGCTTATTTATACTTAGTCCAGTCATAAAGGATCTCTTTGTATACATTTTGACTTACTTGGATCAAAATTTCAATGATTTGCATTGTCATGACTCTCATGTTGAAAAATCGAAAATTTTCAAAAAATGTTTTTTCTATCGACAAATGTCAAATTTGATCATTTTTGGCTTATTTATACTTAATCCATACATAAAGGACCTCTATGTATACATTTTGACTTACTTGGATCAAAATTTCAATGATTTGTATAGTCACGACATTCTAGTTGTAAAATCGGAAATTTTTAAAAAATGTTTTTTCTATCGAAAAATGTCAAATTTGATCATTTTTGGCTTATTTATACTTAGTCCAGTCATAGAGGACCTATATGTATACATTTTGACTTATTTGGATCAAAATTTCCATGATTTGTATAGTCATGACTCTCATGTTGTAAAATCGGAAATTTTCAAAAAATGTTTTTTCTATCGAAAAATGTCAAATTTGATCATTTTTGGCTTATTTATACTTATTCCAGTCATAAAGGACCTCTATGTATACATTTTGACTAACTTGGATCAAAATTTCAATGATTTGTATAGTCATGACATTCTAATTGTAAAATCGGTAATTTTCAAAAAATGTTTTTTCTATCGAAAAATGTCAAATTTGATCATTTTTGGTTTATTTATACTTAGTCCAGTCATAAAGCACCTCTATGTATACATTTTGACTTACTTGGATCAAAATTTCAATGATTTGTATAGTCACGACATTCTAGTTGTAAAATCGGTAATTTTCAAAAAATGTTTTTTCTATCGAAAAATGCCTATTTGATCATTTTTGTTTTATTTATACTTAGTCCAGTCATAAAGCACCTCTATGTATACATTTTGACTTACTTGGATCAAAATTTCAATGATTTGTATAGTCATGACATTCTAGTTGTAAAATCGGAAATTTTCAAAAAAAGGTTTTTTCTATCGAAAAATGTCAAATTTTATCATTTTTGGCTTTTTTATACTTAGTCCAGTCATAAAGGACCTCTATGTATACATTTTGACTTACTTGGATCAAAATTTCAATGATTTGTATAGTCATGACTCTCATGTTGAAAAATCGGAAATTTTCAAAAAATGTTTTTTCTATCGAAAAATGTCAAATTTGATCATTTTTGGCTTATTTATACTTAGTCCAGTCATAGAGGACCTCTTTGTATACATTTTGACTTACTTGGATCAAAATTTCAATGATTTGTGTAGTCATGACATTCTAATTGTAAAATCGGTAATTTTCAAAAAATGTTTTTTCTATCGAAAAATGCCTATTTGATCATTTTTGTTTTATTTATACTTAGTCCAGTCATAAAGCACCTCTATGTATACATTTTGACTTACTTGGATCAAAATTTCAATGATTTGTATAGTCATGACATTCTAGTTGTAAAATCGGAAATTTTCAAAAAAAGGTTTTTTCTATCGAAAAATGTCAAATTTGATCATTTTTGGCTTTTTTATACTTAGTCCAGTCATAAAGGACCTCTATGTATACATTTTGACTTACTTGGATCAAAATTTCAATGATTTGTATAGTCATGACTCTCATGTTGAAAAATCGAAAATTTTCAAAAAATGTTTTTTCTATCGAAAAATGTCAAATTTGAACATTTTTGGCTTATTTATACTTAGTCCAGTCATAAAGGACCTCTATATATACATTTTGACTTACTTGGATCAAAATTTCAATGATTTGTATAGTCATGACATTCTAGTTGTAAAATCGGAAATTTTCAAAAAATGTATTTTCTATCGAAAAATGTCAAATTTGATCATTTTTGGCTTATTTATACTTAGTCCAGTCATAAAGGACCTCTATGTATACATTTTGACTTACTTGGATCAAAATTTCAATGATTTGTATAGTCATGACTCTCATGTTGAAAAATCGAAAATTTTCAAAAAATGTTTTTTCTATCGAAAAATGTCAAATTTGAACATTTTTGGCTTATTTATACTTAGTCCAGTCATAAAGGACCTCTATGTATACATTTTGACTTACTTGGATCAAAATTTCAATGATTTGTATAGTCACGACATTCTAGTTGTAAAATCGGAAATTTAAAAAAAAGTTTTTTCTATCGAAAAATGTCAAATTTGATCATTTTTGGCTTATTTATACTTAGTCCAGTCATAAAGGACCTATATGTATACATTTTGACTTATTTGGATCAAAATTTCCATGATTTGTATAGTCATGACTCTCATGTTGTAAAATCGGAAATTTTCAAAAAATGTTTTTTTCTATCGAAAAATGTCAAATTTGATCATTTTTAGCTTATTTATACTTATTCCAGTCATAAAGGACCTCTATGTATACATTTTGACTTACTTGGATCAAAATTTCAATGATTTGTATAGTCATGACTCTCATGTTGAATAATCGAAAATTTTCAAAAAAAGTTTTTTCTATCGAAAAATGTCAAATTTTATCATTTTTGGCTTTTTTATACTTAGTCCAGTCATAAAGGACCTCTATGTATACATTTTGACTTACTTGGATCAAAATTTCAATGATTTGTATAGTCATGACTCTCATGTTGAAAAATCGAAAATTTTCAAAAAATGTTTTTTCTATCGAAAAATGTCAAATTTGAACATTTTTGGCTTATTTATACTTAGTCCAGTCATAAAGGACCTCTATATATACATTTTGACTTACTTGGATCAAAATTTCAATGATTTGTATAGTCATGACATTCTAGTTGTAAAATCGGAAATTTTCAAAAAATGTATTTTCTATCGAAAAATGTCAAATTTGATCATTTTTGGCTTATTTATACTTAGTCCAGTCATAAAGGACCTCTATGTATACATTTTGACTTACTTGGATCAAAATTTCAATGATTTGTATAGTCATGACTCTCATGTTGAAAAATCGAAAATTTTCAAAAAATGTTTTTTCTATCGAAAAATGTCAAATTTGAACATTTTTGGCTTATTTATACTTAGTCCAGTCATAAAGGACCTCTATGTATACATTTTGAATTACTTGGATCAAAATTTCAATGATTTGTATAGTCACGACATTCTAGTTGTAAAATCGGAAATTTAAAAAAAAGTTTTTTCTATCGAAAAATGTCAAATTTTATCATTTTTGGCTTTTTTATACTTAGTCCAGTCATAAAGGACCTCTATGTATACATTTTGACTTACTTTGATCAAAATTTCAATGATTTGTATAGTCATGACTCTCATGTTGTAAAATCGGAAATTTTCAAAAAATGTTTTTCTATCGAAAAATGTCAAATTTGATCATTTTTGGCTTATTTATACTTAGTCCAGTCTTAAAGGACCTCTATGTATACATTTTGACTTACTTGGATCAAAATTTCAATGATTTGTATAGTCATGACTCTAATGTTGAAAAATAGAAAATTTTCAAAAAATGTTTTTTCTATCGAAAAATGTCAAATTTGATCATTTTTGGCTTATTTATACTTAGTCCAGTCATAAAGGATCTCTTTGTATACATTTTGACTTACTTGGATCAAAATTTCAATGATTTGTATTGTCATGACTCTCATGTTGAAAAATCGAAAATTTTCAAAAAATGTTTTTTCTATCGACAAATGTCAAATTTGATCATTTTTGGCTTATTTATACTTAATCCATACATAAAGGACCTCTATGTATACATTTTGACTTACTTGGATCAAAATTTCAATGATTTGTATAGTCACGACATTCTAGTTGTAAAATCGGAAATTTTCAAAAAATGTTTTTTCTATCGAAAAATGTCAAATTTGATCATTTTTGGCTTATTTATACTTATTCCAGTCATAAAGGAATTCTATGTATGTATTTTGACTTACTTGGATCAAAATTTCAATGATTTGTATAGTCATGACATTCTAATTGTAAAATCGGTAATTTTCAAAAAATGTTTTTTTCTATCGAAAAATGTCAAATTTGATCATTTTTGGTTTATTTATACTTAGTCCAGTCATAAAGCACCTCTATGTATACATTTTGACTTACTTGGATCAAAATTTCAATGATTTGTATAGTCACGACATTCTAGTTGTAAAATCGGAAATTTTTTAAAAATGTTTTTTCTATCGAAAAATGTCAAATTTGATCATTTTTGGCTTATTTATACTTAGTCCAGTCATAACGGACCTATATGTATACATTTTGACTTATTTGGATCAAAATTTCCATGATTTGTATAGTCATGACTCTCATGTTGTAAAATCGGAAATTTTCAAAAAATGTTTTTTCTATCGAAAAATGTCAAATTTGATCATTTTTGGCTTATTTATACTTAGTCCAGTCATAGAGGACCTCTTTGTATACATTTTGACTTACTTGGATCAAAATTTCAATGATTTGTGTAGTCATGACATTCTAATTGTAAAATCGGTAATTTTCAAAAAATGTTTTTTCTATCGAAAAATGCCTATTTGATCATTTTTGTTATATTTATACTTAGTCCAGTCATAAAGCACCTCTATGTATACATTTTGACTTACTTGGATCAAAATTTCAATGATTTGTATAGTCATGACATTCTAGTTGTAAAATCGGAAATTTTCAAAAAAAGGTTTTTTCTATCGAAAAATGTCAAATTTTATCATTTTTGGCTTTTTTATACTTAGTCCAGTCATAAAGGACCTCTATGTATACATTTTGACTTACTTGGATCAAAATTTCAATGATTTGTATAGTCATGACTCTCATGTTGAAAAATCGAAAATTTTCAAAAAATGTTTTTTCTATCGAAAAATGTCAAATTTGAACATTTTTGGCTTATTTATACTTAGTCCAGTCATAAAGGACCTCTATATATACATTTTGACTTACTTGGATCAAAATTTCAATGATTTGTATAGTCATGACATTCTAGTTGTAAAATCGGAAATTTTCAAAAAATGTATTTTCTATCCAAAAATGTCATATTTGATCATTTTTGGCTTATTTATACTTAGTCCAGTCATAAAGGACCTCTATGTATACATTTTGACTTACTTGGATCAAAATTTCAATGATTTGTATAGTCATGACTCTCATGTTGAAAAATCGAAAATTTTCAAAAAATGTTTTTTCTATCGAAAAATGTCAAATTTGAACATTTTTGGCTTATTTATACTTAGTCCAGTCATAAAGGACCTCTATGTATACATTTTGACTTACTTGGATCAAAATTTCAATGATTTGTATAGTCACGACATTCTAGTTGTAAAATCGGAAATTTAAAAAAAAGTTTTTTCTATCGAAAAATGTCAAATTTGATCATTTTTGGCTTATTTATACTTAGTCCAGTCATAAAGGACCTATATGTATACATTTTGACTTATTTGGATCAAAATTTCCATGATTTGTATAGTCATGACTCTCATGTTGTAAAATCGGAAATTTTCAAAAAATGTTTTTTCTATCGAAAAATGTCAAATTTGATCATTTTTGGCTTATTTATACTTATTCCAGTCATAAAGGACCTCTATGTATACATTTTGACTTACTTGGATCAAAATTTCAATGATTTGTATAGTCATGACTCTCATGTTGAAAAATCGAAAATTTTCAAAAAAAGTTTTTTCTATCGAAAAATGTCAAATTTGATCATTTTTGGCTTTTTTATACTTAGTCCAGTCATAAAGGACCTCTATGTATACATTTTGACTTACTTGGATCAAAATTTCAATGATTTGTATAGTCATGACTCTCATGTTGAAAAATCGAAAATTTTCAAAAAATGTTTTTTCTATCGAAAAATGTCAAATTTGAACATTTTTGGCTTATTTATACTTAGTCCAGTCATAAAGGACCTCTATATATACATTTTGACTTACTTGGATCAAAATTTCAATGATTTGTATAGTCATGACATTCTAGTTGTAAAATCGGAAATTTTCAAAAAATGTATTTTCTATCGAAAAATGTCAAATTTGATCATTTTTGGCTTATTTATACTTAGTCCAGTCATAAAGGACCTCTATGTATACATTTTGACTTACTTGGATCAAAATTTCAATGATTTGTATAGTCATGACTCTCATGTTGAAAAATCGAAAATTTTCAAAAAATGTTTTTTCTATCGAAAAATGTCAAATTTGAACATTTTTGGCTTATTTATACTTAGTCCAGTCATAAAGGACCTCTATGTATACATTTTGACTTACTTGGATCAAAATTTCAATGATTTGTATAGTCACGACATTCTAGTTGTAAAATCGGAAATTTAAAAAAAAGTTTTTTCTATCGAAAAATGTCAAATTTGATCATTTTTGGCTTATTTATACTTAGTCCAGTCATAAAGGACCTCTATGTATACATTTTGACTTATTTGGATCAAAATTTCCATGATTTGTATAGTCATGACTCTCATGTTGTAAAATCGGAAATTTTCAAAAAATGTTTTTTCTATCGAAAAATGTCAAATTTGATCATTTTTAGCTTATTTATACTTATTCCAGTCATAAAGGACCTCTATGTATACATTTTGACTTACTTGGATCAAAATTTCAATGATTTGTATAGTCATGACCTTCTAGTTGTAAAATCGGAAATTTTTAAAAAATGTATTTTCTATCGAAAAATGTCAAATTTGATCATTTTTGGCATATTTATACTTAGTCCAGTCATGAAGGACCTCTATGTATACATTTTGACTTACTTTGATCAAAATTTCAATGATTTGTATAGTCATGACTCTCATGTTGTAAAATCGGAAATTTTCAAAAAATGTTTTTTTCTATCGAAAAATGTCAAATTTGATCATTTTTGGCTTATTTATACTTAGTCCAGTCATAAAGGACCTCTATGTATACATTTTGACTTACTTGGATCAAAATTTCAATGATTTGTATAGTCATGACTCTAATGTTGAAAAATAGAAAATTTTCAAAAAATGTTTTTTCTATCGAAAAATGTCAAATTTGATCATTTTTGGCTTATTTATACTTAGTCCAGTCATAAAGGACCTCTTTGTATACATTTTGACTTACTTGGATCAAAATTTCAATGATTTGTATTGTCATGACTCTCATGTTGAAAAATCGAAAATTTTCAAAAAATGTTTTTTCTATCGAAAAATGTCAAATTTGATCATTTTTGGCTTATTTATACTTAATCCATACATAAAGGACCTCTATGTATACATTTTGACTTACTTGGATCAAAATTTCAATGATTTGTATAGTCACGACATTCTAGTTGTAAAATCGGAAATTTTTAAAAAATGTTTTTTTCTATCGAAAAATGTCAAATTTGATCATTTTTGGCTTATTTATACTTAGTCCAGTCATAGAGGACCTATATGTATACATTTTGACTTATTTGGATCAAAATTTCCATGATTTGTATAGTCATGACTCTCATGTTGTAAAATCGGAAATTTTCAAAAAATGTTTTTTCTATCGAAAAATGTCAAATTTGATCATTTTTGGCTTATTTATACTTATTCCAGTCATAAAGGACCTCTATGTATACATTTTGACTTACTTGGATCAAAATTTCAATGATTTGTATAGTCATGACATTCTAATTGTAAAATCGGTAATTTTCAAAAAATGTTTTTTCTATCGAAAAATGTAAAATTTGATCATTTTTGGTTTATTTATACTTAGTCCAGTCATAAAGCACCTCTATGTATACATTTTGACTTACTTGGATCAAAATTTCAATGATTTGTATAGTCACGACATTCTAGTTGTAAAATCGGAAATTTTTAAAAAATGTTTTTTCTATCGAAAAATGTCAAATTTGATCATTTTTGGCTTATTTATACTTAGTCCAGTCATAACGGACCTATATGTATACATTTTGACTTATTTGGATCAAAATTTCCATGATTTGTATAGTCATGACTCTCATGTTGTAAAATCGGAAATTTTCAAAAAATGTTTTTTCTATCGAAAAATGTCAAATTTGATCATTTTTGGCTTATTTATACTTAGTCCAGTCATAGAGGACCTCTTTGTATACATTTTGACTTACTTGGATCAAAATTTCAATGATTTGTGTAGTCATGACATTCTAATTGTAAAATCGGTAATTTTCAAAAAAAGTTTTTTCTATCGAAAAATGCCTATTTGATCATTTTTGTTTTATTTATACTTAGTCCAGTCATAAAGCACCTCTATGTATACATTTTGACTTACTTGGATCAAAATTTCAATGATTTGTATAGTCATGACATTCTAGTTGTAAAATCGGAAATTTTCAAAAAAAGGTTTTTTCTATCGAAAAATGTCAAATTTTATCATTTTTGGCTTTTTTATACTTAGTCCAGTCATAAAGGACCTCTATGTATACATTTTGACTTACTTGGATCAAAATTTCAATGATTTGTATAGTCATGACTCTCATGTTGAAAAATCGAAAATTTTCAAAAAATGTTTTTTCTATCGAAAAATGTCAAATTTGAACATTTTTGGCTTATTTATACTTAGTCCAGTCATAAAGGACCTCTATGTATACATTTTGACTTACTTGGATCAAAATTTCAATGATTTGTATAGTCACGACATTCTAGTTGTAAAACCGGAAATTTAAAAAAAAGTTTTTTCTATCGAAAAATGTCAAATTTGATCATTTTTGGCTTGATTATACTTAGTCCAGTCATAAAGGACCTATATGTATACATTTTGACTTATTTGGATCAAAATTTCCATGATTTGTATAGTCATGACTCTCATGTTGTAAAATCGGAAATTTTCAAAAAATGTTTTTTCTATCGAAAAATGTCAAATTTGATCATTTTTGGCTTATTTATACTTAGTCCAGTCATAAAGGACCTCTTTGTATACATTTTGACTTACTTGGATCAAAATTTCAATGCTTTGTATAGTCATGACTCTAATGTTGAAAAATCGAAAATTTTCAAAAAATGTTTTTTCTATCGAAAAATGTCAAAATTTGATCATTTTTGGCTTATTTATACTTAGTCCAGTCATAAAGGACCTCTTTGTATACATTTTGACTTACTTGTCAAAATTTCAATGATTTGTATAGTCACGACATTCTAGTTGTAAAATCGGAAATTTTTAAAAAATGTTTTTTCTATCGAAAAATGTCAAATTTGATCATTTTTGGCTTATTTATACTTAGTCCAGTCATAAAGGACCTCTATGTATACATTTTGACTTACTTGGATCAAAATTTCAATGATTTGTATAGTCATGACTCTCATGTTGTAAAATCGGAAATTTTCAAAAAATGTTTTATCTATCGAAAAATGTCAAATTTGATCATTTTTGGCTTATTTATACTTATTCCAGTCATAAAGGACCTCTATGTATACATTTTGACTTACTTGGATCAAAATTTCAATGATTTGTATAGTCATGACATTCTAATTGTAAAATCGGTAATTTTCAAAAAATGTTTTTTCTATCGAAAAATGTCAAATTTGATCATTTTTGGTTTATTTACACTTAGTCCAGTCATACAGCACCTCTATGTATACATTTTGACTTACTTGGATCAAAATTTCAATGATTTGTATAGTCATGACATTCTAGTTGTAAAATCGGAAATTTTCAAAAAAAGGTTTTTTTCTATCGAAAAATGTCAAATTTGATCATTTTTGGCTTTTTTATACTTAGTCCAGTCATAAAGGACCTCTCTGTATACATTTTGACTTACTTGGATCAAAATTTCAATGATTTGTATAGTCATGACTCTCATGTTGAAAAATCGAAAATTTTCAAAAAATGTTTTTTTCTATCGAAAAATGTCAAATTTGATCATTTTTGGCTTATTTATACTTATTCCAGTCATAAAGGACCTCTATGTATACATTTTGACTTACTTGGATCAAAATTTCAATGATTTGTATAGTCATGACATTCTAATTGTAAAATCGGTAATTTTCAAAAAATGTTTTTTCTATCGAAAAATGTCAAATTTGATAAATTTTGGTTTATTTATACTTAGTCCAGTCATAAAGCACCTCTTTGTATACATTTTGACTTACTTGGATCAAAATTTCAATGATTTGTATAGTCATGACATTCTAGTTGTAAAATCGGAAATTTTCAAAAAAAGGTTTTTTCTATCGAAAAATGTCAAATTTGATCATTTTTGGCTTTTTTATACTTAGTCCAGTCATAAAAGACCTCTCTGTATACATTTTGACTTACTTGGATCAAAATTTCCATGATTTGTATAGTCATGACTCTCATGTTGTAAAATCGGAAATTTTCAAAAAATGTTTTTTCTATCGAAAAATGTCAAATTTGATCATTTTTGGCTTATTTATACTTATTCCAGTCATAAAGGACCTCTATGTATACATTTTGACTTACTTGGATCAAAATTTCAATGATTTGTATAGTCATGACATTCTAATTGTAAAATCGGTAATTTTCAAAAAATGTTTTTTCTATCGAAAAATGTCAAATTTGATCATTTTTGGTTTATTTATACTTAGTCCAGTCATAAAGCACCTCTATGTATACATTTTGACTTACTTGGATCAAAATTTCAATGATTTGTATAGTCACGACATTCTAGTTGTAAAATCGGAAATTTTTAAAAAATGTTTTTTCTATCGAAAAATGTCAAATTTGATCATTTTTGGCTTATTTATACTTAGTCCAGTCATAACGGACCTATATGTATACATTTTGACTTATTTGGATCAAAATTTCCATGATTTGTATAGTCATGACTCTCATGTTGTAAAATCGGAAATTTTCAAAAAATGTTTTTTCTATCGACAAATGTCAAATTTGATCATTTTTGGCTTATTTATACTTAGTCCAGTCATAAAGGACCTCTATGTATACATTTTGACTTACTTGGATCAAAATTTCAATGATTTGTATAGTCATGACATTCTAATTGTAAAATCGGTAATTTTCAAAAAATGTTTTTTCTATCGAAAAATGTCAAATTTGATCAATTTTGGTTTATTTATACTTAGTCCAGTCATAAAGCACCTCTATGTATACATTTTGACTTACTTGGATCAAAATTTCAATGATTTGTATAGTCATGACATTCTAGTTGTAAAATCGGAAATTTTCAAAAAAAGGTTTTTTCTATCGAAAAATGTCAAATTTGATCATTTTTGGCTTTTTTATACTTAGTCCAGTCATAAAGGACCTCTATGTATACATTTTGACTTACTTGGACCAAAATTTCAATGATTTGTATAGTCATGACTCTCATGTTGAAGAATCGAAAATTTTCAAAAAATGTTTTTTCTATCGAAAAATGTCAAATTTTATCCTTTTTGGCTTATTTCTACTTAGTCCAGTCGTAAAGGACCTCTATGTATACATTTTGACTTACTTGGATCAAAATTTCAATGATTTTTATAGTCATGACATTCTTGTTGAAAAATCGAAAATTTTCAAAAAATGTTTTTTCTATCGAAAAATGTCAAATTTGATCATTTTTGGCTTATATATACTTAGTCCAGTCATAAAGGACCTCTATGTATACATTTTGACTTACATGGATCAAAATTTCATTGATTTGTATGGTCATGACTCTCATGTTGAAAAATCGAAAATTATCAAAAAATGTTTTTTCTATCGAAAAATGTCAAATTTGATCATTTTTGGCTTATTTATACTTAGTCCAGTCATAAAGGACCTCTGCGTATACATTTTGATTTACTTGGATCAAAATTTCAATGATTTGTATAGTCATGACTCTCATGTTGAAAAATCGAAATTTTTCAAAAAATGTTTTTTCTATCGAAAAATGTCAAATTTGATCATTTTTGGCTTATTTATACTTAGTCCAGTCATAAAGGACCTCTTTGTATACAGTTTGACTAACTTGGATCAAATTTTCAATGATTTGTATAGTCATGACTCTCATGTTGAAAAATCGAAATTTTTCAAAAAATGTTTTTTCTATCGAAAAATGTCAAATTTGAACATTTTTGGCTTATTTATTCTTAGTCCAGTCATAAAGGACTTCTATATATACATTTTGACTTACTTGGATCAAAATTTCAATGATTTGTATAGTCATGACTCTCATGTTGTAAAATTGGAAATTTTCAAAAAATGTTTTTTCTATCGAAAAATGTCTAATTTGATCATTTTTGGCTTATTTATACTTAGTCCAGTCATAAAGGACCTCTATGTATACATTTTGACTTACTTGGATCAAAATTTCAATGATTTGTATAGTCATGACATTCTAATTGTAAAATCGGTAATTTTCAAAAAATGTTTTTTCTTTCGAAAAATGTCAAATTTGATCATTTTTGGCTTAATTATACTTAGTCCAGTCATAAAGGACCTCTATGTATACATTGACTTACTTGGATCAAAATTTCAATGATTTGTATAGTCATGACTCTCATGTTGAAAAATCGAAAATTTCCAAAAATGTTTTTACTATCGAAAAATGTCAAATTTGATCATTTTTGGCTTATTTATACTTAGTCCAGTCATAAAGGACCTTTATGTATACATTTTGACTTACTTGGATCAAAATTTCAATAATTATTAAAGTCATGACATTTTAGTTGTAAAATCGGAAATTTTCAAAAAATGTTTTTTCTATCGAAAAATGTTAAATTTGTTCATTTTTGGCTTCTTTCTACTTAGTCCAGTCATAAAGGACCTCTATGTATACATTTTGACTTACTTGGATCAAAATTTCAATGATTTGTATAGTCATGACATTCTTGTTGAAAAATCGAAAATTTTCAAAAAATGTTTTTTCTATCGAAAAATGTCAAATTTGATCATTTTTGGCTTATTTATTCTTAGTCCAGTCATAAAGGACCTTTATGTATATATTTTGACTTACTTGGATCAAAATTTCAATAATTATTATAGTCATGACATTTTAGTTGTAAAATCGGAAATTTTCAAAAAATGTTTTTTCTATCGAAAAATGTTAAATTTGTTCATTTTTGGCTTCTTTCTACTTAGTCCAGTCATAAAGGACCTCTATGTATACATTTTGACTTACTTTGATCAAAATTTCAATGATTTGTATAGTCATGACATTCTTGTTGAAAAATCGAAAATTTTCAAAAAATGTTTATTCTATCGAAAAATGTCAAATTTGATCATTTTTGGCTTATTTATTCTTAGTCCAGTCATAAAGGACCTTTATGTATATATTTTGACTTACTTGGATCAAAATTTCAATAATTATTATAGTCATGACATTTTAGTTGTAAAATCGAAAATTTTCAAAAAATGTTTTTTCTTTCGAAAAATGTCAAATTTGATCATTTTTGGCTTATTTATACTTAATCCAGTCATAAAGGACCTCTATGTATACATTTTGACTTACTTGGATCAAAATTTCAATGATTTGTATAGTCATGTTGAAAAATCGAAAATTTTCAAAAAATGTTTTTTCTATCGAAAAATGTCAAATTTGATCATTTTTGGCCTATTTCTACTTAGTCCAGTCATAAAGAACCTCTATGCTTACATTTTGACTTACTTGGATCAAAATATCAATGATTTGTATAGTCATGACTCTCATGTTGAAAAATCGAAAATTTTCAAAAAATGTTTTTACTGTCGAAAAATGTCAAATTTGATCATTTTTGGCTCATTTATACTTAGTCCAGTCATAAAGGACCTCTATGCTTACATTTTGACTTACTTGGATCAAAATATCAATGATTTGTATAGTCATGACTCTCATGTTGAAAAATCGAAAATTTTCAAAAAATGTTTTTTCTAGCGAAAAATGTCAAATTTGATCATTTTTGGCTTATTTATACTTAGTCCATTCATAAAGGACCTCTTTGTATACATTTTGACTTACTTGGATCAAAATTTCAATGATTTGTATAGTCGTGACTCTCTTGTTGAAAAATCGAAAATTTTCAAAAAAAGTTTTTTCTATCGAAAAATGTCAAATTTGATCATTTTTGGCTTATTTATAGTAGGTCCAGTCATAAAGGACCTCTATGTATACATTTTGACTTACTTGGATCAAAATTTCAATGATTTGTATAGTCATGACATTCTAGTTGTAAAATCGGAAATTTTCAAAAAATGTTTTTTCTATCGAAAAATGTCAAATTTGATCATTTTTGGCTTATTTATACTTAGTCCAGTCATAAAGGACCTCTATGTATACATTTTGACTTACTTGGATCAAAATTACAATGATTTGTATAGTCATGACTCTCATGTTGTAAAATCGGAAATTTTCAAAAAATGTTTTTTCTATCGAAAAATGTCAAATTTGATCATTTTTGTCTTATTTATACTTAGTCCAGTCATAAAGGACCTCTATGTATACATTTTGACTTTCTTGGATCAAAATTTCAATGATTTGTATAGTCATGACTCTCATGTTGAAAAATCGAAAATTTTCAAAAAAAATTTTTTCTATCGAAAAATGTCAAATTTGATCATTTTTGGCTTATTTCTACTTAGTCCAGACATAAAGGACCTCTATGTATACATTTGGACTTACTTGGATCAAAATTTCAATGATTTGTGTAGTAGTGACTCTCATGTAGAAAAATCGAAAATTTTCAAAAAATGTTTTTTCAATCGAAAAATGTCAAATTTGATCATTTTTGGCTTATTTATACTTAGTCCAGTCATAAAGGACCTCTATGTATACATTTTGACTTACTTGGATCAAAATTACAATGATTTGTATAGTCATGACTCTCATGTTGTAAAATCGGAAATTTTCAAAAAATGTTTTTTCTAGCGAAAAATGTCAAATTTGATCATTTTTGGCTTATTTATACTTAGTCCATTCATAAAGGACCTCTATGTATACATTTTGACTTACTTGGATCAAAATTTCAATGATTTGTATAGTCGTGACTCTCTTGTTGAAAAATCGAAAATTTTCAAAAAATGTTTTTTCTATCGAAAAATGTCAAATTTGAACATTTTTGGCTTATTTATACTTAGTCCAGTCATAAAGGACCTCTATGTATACATTTTGACTTACTTGGATCAAAATTTCAATGATTTGTATAGTCACGACATTCTAGTTGTAAAACCGGAAATTTAAAAAAAAGTTTTTTTCTATCGAAAAATGTCAAATTTGATCATTTTTGGCTTATTTATACTTAGTCCAGTCATAAAGGACCTATGTGTATACATTTTGACTTATTTGGATCAAAATTTCCATGATTTGTATAGTCATGACTCTCATGTTGTAAAATCGGAAATTTTCAAAAAATGTTTTTTCTATCGAAAAATGTCAAATTTGATTATTTTTAGCTTATTTATACTTATTCCAGTCATAAAGGACCTCTATGTATACATTTTGACTTACTTGGATCAAAATTTCAATGATTTGTATAGTCATGACTCTCATGTTGAATAATCGAAAATTTTCAAAAAAAGTTTTTTCTATCGAAAAATGTCAAATTTGAACATTTTTGGCTTATTTATACTTAGTCCAGTCATAAAGGACCTCTATATATACATTTTGACTTACTTGGATCAAAATTTCAATGATTTGTATAGTCATGACTCTCATGTTGTAAAATCGGAAATTTTCAAAAAATGTTTTTTCTATCGAAAAATGTCAAATTTGATCATTTTTGGCTTATTTATACTTAGTCCAGTCATAAAGGACCTCTTTGTATACATTTTGACTTACTTGGATCAAAATTTCAATGCTTTGTATAGTCATGACTCTAATGTTGAAAAATCGAAAATTTTCAAAAAATGTTTTTTCTATCGAAAAATGTCAAATTTGATCATTTTTGGCTTATTTATACTTAGTCCAGTCATAAAGGACCTCTATGTATACATTTTGACTTACTTGTCAAAATTTCAATGATTTGTATAGTCACGACATTCTAGTTGTAAAATCGGAAATTTTTAAAAAATGTTTTTTCTATCGAAAAATGTCAAATTTGATCATTTTTGGCTTATTTATACTTAGTCCAGTCATAAAGGACCTCTATGTATACATTTTGACTTACTTGGATCAAAATTTCAATGATTTGTATAGTCATGACTCTCATGTTGTAAAATCGGAAATTTTCAAAAAATGTTTTATCTATCGAAAAATGTCAAATTTGATCATTTTTGGCTTATTTATACTTATTCCAGTCATAAAGGACCTCTATGTATACATTTTGACTTACTTGGATCAAAATTTCAATGATTTGTATTGTCATGACATTCTAGTTGTAAAATCGGAAATTTTAAAAAAATGTTTTTTTCTATCGAAAAATGTCAAATTTGATCATTTTTGGCTTATTTATACTTAGTCCAGTCATAAAGGACCTCTATGTATACATTTTGACTTACTTGTCAAAATTTCAATGATTTGTATAGTCACGACATTCTAGTTGTAAAATCGGAAATTTTTAAAAAATGTTTTTTTCTATCGAAAAATGTCAAATTTGATCATTTTTGGCTTATTTATACTTAGTCCAGTCATAAAGGACCTCTATGTATACATTTTGACTTACTTGGATCAAAATTTCAATGATTTGTATAGTCATGACTCTCATGTTGTAAAATCGGAAATTTTCAAAAAATGTTTTATCTATCGAAAAATGTCAAATTTGATCATTTTTGGCTTATTTATACTTATTCCAGTCATAAAGGACCTCTATGTATACATTTTGACTTACTTGGATCAAAATTTCAATGATTTGTATTGTCATGACATTCTAGTTGTAAAATCGGAAATTTTAAAAAAATGTTTTTTCTATCGAAAAATGTCAAATTTGATCATTTTTGGCTTATTTATACTTAGTCCAGTCATAAAGGACCTCTATGTATACATTTTGACTTACTTGTCAAAATTTCAATGATTTGTATAGTCACGACATTCTAGTTGTAAAATCGGAAATTTTTAAAAAATGTTTTTTTCTATCGAAAAATGTCAAATTTGATCATTTTTGGCTTATTTATACTTAGTCCAGTCATAAAGGACCTCTATGTATACATTTTGACTTACTTGGATCAAAATTTCAATGATTTGTATAGTCATGACTCTCATGTTGTAAAATCGGAAATTTTCAAAAAATGTTTTATCTATCGAAAAATGTCAAATTTGATCATTTTTGGCTTATTTATACTTATTCCAGTCATAAAGGACCTCTATGTATACATTTTGACTTACTTGGATCAAAATTTCAATGATTTGTATAGTCATGACATTCTAATTGTAAAATCGGTAATTTTCAAAAAATGTTTTTTCTATCGAAAAATGTCAAATTTGATCATTTTTGGTTTATTTACACTTAGTCCAGTCATACAGCACCTCTATGTATACATTTTGACTTACTTGGATCAAAATTTCAATGATTTGTATAGTCATGACATTCTAGTTGTAAAATCGGAAATTTTCAAAAAAAGGTTTTTTCTATCGAAAAATGTCAAATTTGATCATTTTTGGCTTTTTTATACTTAGTCCAGTCATAAAGGACCTCTCTGTATACATTTTGACTTACTTGGATCAAAATTTCAATGATTTGTATAGTCATGACTCTCATGTTGAAAAATCGAAAATTTTCAAAAAATGTTTTTTCTATCGAAAAATGTCAAATTTGATCATTTTTGGCTTATTTATACTTATTCCAGTCATAAAGGACCTCTATGTATACATTTTGACTTACTTGGATCAAAATTTCAATGATTTGTATAGTCATGACATTCTAATTGTAAAATCGGTAATTTTCAAAAAATGTTTTTTCTATCGAAAAATGTCAAATTTGATAAATTTTGGTTTATTTATACTTAGTTCAGTCATAAAGCACCTCTTTGTATACATTTTGACTTACTTGGATCAAAATTTCAATGATTTGTATAGTCATGACATTCTAGTTGTAAAATCGGAAATTTTCAAAAAAAGGTTTTTTTCTATCGAAAAATGTCAAATTTGATCATTTTTGGCTTTTTTATACTTAGTCCAGTCATAAAGGACCTCTCTGTTTACATTTTGACTTACTTGGATCAAAATTTCAATGATTTGTATAGTCATGACTCTCATGTTGAAAAATCGAAAATTTTCAAAAAATGTTTTTTTCTATCGAAAAATGTCAAATTTGAACATTTTTGGCTTATTTATACTTAGTCCAGTCATAAAGGACCTCTATGTATACATTTTGACTTACTTGGATCAAAATTTCAATGATTTGTATAGTCATGACTCTCATGTTGTAAAATCGGAAATTTTCAAAAAATGTTTTATCTATCGAAAAATGTCAAATTTGATCATTTTTGGCTTATTTATACTTATTCCAGTCATAAAGGACCTCTATGTATACATTTTGACTTTCTTGGATCAAAATTTCAATGATTTGTATAGTCATGACATTCTAATTGTAAAATCGGTAATTTTCAAAAAATGTTTTTTCTATCGAAAAATGTCAAATTTGATCATTTTTGGTTTATTTACACTTAGTCCAGTCATACAGCACCTCTATGTATACATTTTGACTTACCTGGATCAAAATTTCAATGATTTGTATAGTCATGACATTCTAGTTGTAAAATCGGAAATTTTCAAAAAAAGGTTTTTTCTATCGAAAAATGTCAAATTTGATCATTTTTGGCTTTTTTATACTTAGTCCAGTCATAAAGGACCTCTCTGTATACATTTTGACTTACTTGGATCAAAATTTCCATGATTTGTATAGTCATGACTCTCATGTTGTAAAATCGGAAATTTTCAAAAAATGTTTTTTCTATCGAAAAATGTCAAATTTGATCATTTTTGGCTTATTTATACTTATTCCAGTCATAAAGGACCTCTATGTATACATTTTGACTTACTTGGATCAAAATTTCAATGATTTGTATAGTCATGACATTCTAATTGTAAAATCGGTAATTTTCAAAAAATGTTTTTTCTATCGAAAAATGTCAAATTTGATCATTTTTGGTTTATTTATACTTAGTCCAGTCATAAAGCACCTCTATGTATACATTTTGACTTACTTGGATCAAAATTTCAATGATTTGTATAGTCACGACATTCTAGTTGTAAAATCGGAAATTTTTAAAAAATGTTTTTTCTATCGAAAAATGTCAAATTTGATCATTTTTGGCTTATTTATACTTAGTCCAGTCATAACGGACCTATATGTATACATTTTGACTTATTTGGATCAAAATTTCCATGATTTGTATAGTCATGACTCTCATGTTGTAAAATCGGAAATTTTCAAAAAATGTTTTTTCTATCGACAAATGTCAAATTTGATCATTTTTGGCTTATTTATACTTAGTCCAGTCATAAAGGACCTCTATGTATACATTTTGACTTACTTGGATCAAAATTTCAATGATTTGTATAGTCATGACATTCTAATTGTAAAATCGGTAATTTTCAAAAAATGTTTTTTCTATCGAAAAATGTCAAATTTGATCAATTTTGGTTTATTTATACTTAGTCCAGTCATAAAGCACCTCTATGTATACATTTTGACTTACTTGGATCAAAATTTCAATGATTTGTATAGTCATGACATTCTAGTTGTAAAATCGGAAATTTTCAAAAAAAGGTTTTTTTCTATCGAAAAATGTCAAATTTGATCATTTTTGGCTTTTTTATACTTAGTCCAGTCATAAAGGACCTCTATGTATACATTTTGACTTACTTGGACCAAAATTTCAATGATTTGTATAGTCATGACTCTCATGTTGAAAAATCGAAAATTTTCAAAAAATGTTTTTTCTATCGAAAAATGTCAAATTTTTTCCTTTTGGGCTTATTTCTACTTAGTCCAGTCGTAAAGGACCTCTATGTATACAATTTGACTTACTTGGATCAAAATTTCAATGATTTTTATAGTCATGACATTCTTGTTGAAAAATCGAAAATTTTCAAAAAATGTTTTTTCTATCGAAAAATGTCAAATTTGATCATTTTTGGCTTATATATACTTAGTCCAGTCATAAAGGACCTCTATGTATACATTTTGACTTACATGGATCAAAATTTCATTGATTTGTATGGTCATGACTCTCATGTTGAAAAATCGAAAATTATCAAAAAATGTTTTTTCTATCGAAAAATGTCAAATTTTATCATTTTTGGCTTATTTATACTTAGTCCAGTCATAAAGGACCTCTGCGTATACATTTTGATTTACTTGGATCAAAATTTCAATGATTTGTATAGTCATGACTCTCATGTTGAAAAATCGAAATTTTTCAAAAAATGTTTTTTCTATCGAAAAATGTCAAATTTGATCATTTTTGGCTTATTTATACTTAGTCCAGTCATAAAGGACCTCTTTGTATACAGTTTGACTAACTTGGATCAAATTTTCAATGATTTGTATAGTCATGACTCTCATGTTGAAAAATCGAAATTTTTCAAAAAATGTTTTTTCTATCGAAAAATGTCAAATTTGAACATTTTTGGCTTATTTATACTTAGTCCAGTCATAAAGGACTTCTATATATACATTTTGACTTACTTGGATCAAAATTTCAATGATTTGTATAGTCATGACTCTCATGTTGTAAAATCGGAAATTTTCAAAAAATGTTTTTTCTATCGAAAAATTTCTAATTTGATCATTTTTGGCTTATTTATACTTAGTCCAGTCATAATGGACCTCTATGTATACATTTTGACTTACTTGGATCAAAATTTCAATGATTTGTATAGTCATGACATTCTAATTGTAAAATCGGTAATTTTCAAAAAATGTTTTTTTCTATCGAAAAATGTCAAATTTGATCATTTTTGGCTTATTTATACTTAGTCCAGTCATAAAGGACCTCTATGTATACATTTTGACTTACTTGGATCAAAATTTCAATGATTTGTATAGTCATGACTCTCATGTTGAAAAATCGAAAATTTCCAAAAATGTTTTTACTATCGAAAAATGTCAAATTTGATCATTTTTTGGCTTATTTATACTTAGTCCAGTCATAAAGGACCTTTATGTATACATTTTGACTTACTTGGATCAAAATTTCAATAATTATTAAAGTCATGACATTTTAGTTGTAAAATCGGAAATTTTCAAAAAATGTTTTTTTCTATCGAAAAATGTTAAATTTGTTCATTTTTGGCTTCTTTCTACTTAGTCCAGTCATAAAGGACCTCTATGTATACATTTTGACTTACTTGGATCAAAATTTCAATGATTTGTATAGTCATGACATTCTTGTTGAAAAATCGAAAATTTTCAAAAATGTTTTTTCTATGTTTTTCT